>NC_092814.1:365502652-365802652 GCF_023375885.2 Dermacentor andersoni | reverse complement strand
AGGTAAAATATGCGGTAACTCAGAAGCACATGTTGCTGGGCTAGTCGGTTCATATTCCTGAGTAGAGCATATATATGATCGATTTCGCGCAAACAAGGAAGCACGGAAGGGAACAAGGGAACAACCACCTTCTTTAAGTTGGGGGGTGCATATAAGGTGCATATAAGGAAAGACTTCCGGCCTCACCATTCTGTGCACTTGCTCAGCCCTTCTGCTGTGCTCGTCGCTCCTGAATTTCTGAACCCAGCGGAACACAGCCGAACCAATTGGCTCTTAAAGCTTGCCTGCATTGCGTGAGGGTACGACTGTACAAGAGCGGATTCAAGGCAATGTTTAACAATGACTCTCCTAACTGTCTTGAAATGTGCTGACTCATATGGCAGTAATCTTATTGTTGTCCGAGGCGAATAAAGCTAGCAGGTGTGACCCGTCTACAAGGTGATGTCAAGATCTAAAAATTGTAAATTGCGGGAAGGTACCTCGTGAGTAAAAACCAATCCCTTCTCGAGACGGCAAAAGGCCGCTAAAACTTTGTAAACAATGGACGGATATGACGCAATCGATTGTTTCTTTAAAACACTTTAAAAAATGTCAACATACCTGAAAACGTTCAAAACCTCCTCCTCCCCCCCCCTCCCCCCGTTGCAATGCTGGTGCAAAGCACGGTCAATAGTGGATAAAATCAACTTACAAAGCACAGGAGCAACACAAGAGCCACTACCAATGCCTTGTCTTCCTACATAATATTCGTCATGAAATTTGATGAAGGTGACTTTAAGAGAAAACTCGAGAAAAGATAATAAAGCGTCAACAGACACACCAGCAACTTTTTTGGAAGGCAATGGCACCGCTCTCGTCGATGCAACTTCTGACACGGGAAAACAATTCATTGTGCGGGATAGAATAAAGCAAATCCTCAACGTCCACGGAAAACAAGTACCCTATCGATGGATTCGTCTGCAGAAAGTGCGTGAGGCATGATAATTCTCTGTCGCAAACGGGTCATCAACAACGAGCAAATTAAAGTACCTCATTAAAAACAGGCTAATCCCATTTTTCAAAGTACCACGCTCAGTCACAATTGTCCCAACCAAACGGAACACCTGGCTTGTGCGTTTTAGCCGTGAAGAAAACAGAAAGGGCGTTGTTCTTACAAGTTCCAATGGAGCCTGCACGTCTCGTCAGTTCCAAATCTTTGCATAGAGATACAGCCCGGTTTTTCACTCTAGTTTCGCTGGCTCTTTTCCGGAAGAAGTTCTTCTCCACCGCTTGTCTTGCCTTCAAGTTGTACATATCCGCGGGGATTGCTACGAAGGCACCGCTTTTATCGGCCTGAAGTAGGCAAGCGTTGTTACGATTAAACAAGGCCACTATAACCGCTGTGGGTTCTTTGTGGTGGTCAGACGAAGGTTTGTCGACGGCTCTGGAAAGCGCCTCCATACCCTCCCGTAAGTAGCGGTCCTTGTGCTCCACGTCTGCTTTCCCGGCAACTCGTCGGTTCATGGCTAACCGCTCGCGAGCCGGCAGTGAATGTTCCTGGCTAAACGAGAATACCAGTCAAAAGTTGGCGCTCCCCTTGTTCCCTTCCTTCCTTCCTTGTTTGCGCCAAAGCGATCATATTTATAGCCTACTCATAGCTATGCGGTAACTGCGGTGTTGTGGCGTGACGTTGTGGTAAAACAGGTCAGACGTTCGAATCCCCATGGTGGCTTGGATGCTTGGGCTTAAGCACCGTAGTGAGAAGTTTCCAAAAATACTTCAGATTTTCTTTTATTTATTTACCTTTTATTTAGTAGTTATTAACGCGGATTCAGACGGAAATGCACTTAGTACGAATTACTTGTAACAAGAAACCTCATCGACCACTGAAAGAAAATTGTGATTGGTGCAACTCGCACATTGCATACCAACCAGACACACGGTGGCCTATTCATCTTTTAGAATGCATCACGTACTCGAAAGAATTAACAGCCAACTGTACAAAAAAAAAAAATACCACCCAAGCACTCCGTAGAGATCGTTAACCAGCGAAGCTGAAACTTCTGGCCCCGATGTTTGTCATTGGGTTAGTCCGGACGGTTCATTAAACGACGGCTTGGTAGGCTGCCGGATCCTCGGTATACGCTGTTCCTACTTGCGCGTGGCTGCACGAGCCTGTTCTTGCGCCCGGGCAGCAGCATCGGGAGTGCGTAGACCAGGTCGTTCCCGGTTCTGCTCGCGGCGTTGCTGATCGAAAAGTGCCTGCTCCTCAGGAGTACGTATAACGCGTGGCCTACCCGTTTCGTAGTCGGAGAGAGACTGCTGCGCGCGCGCTCGGCTGCAACGGAGAGCAACGACGTCACTATTGGCGCAGCCAATCGTTCGCTTCTCTCTCTGTCTTTTTTTTTTCGCGAATGCGCATGGGGTTGCGCCAGAGGAGTTTTCGGCTTACACGCGACAGACGGACGGACGGACGAATCGGCTAGCTATATACAGCTTCGCTGTAAAAAGCTGTGATGCGTTTAATGTGAAAGAGCCGTAGCATTTCATCGGACACACATAAGAAATCTACGAGACACGCCATAGTGCGAGACTCCAAGTGATTCTGACCACCTGGGTTGCTTTAAGGCGCACCAACTGCATGGTACACAAACATTCTTGCACTACGCTCCCGTCGATATGCGGCTGTCACGGTCGGGAATCGAACCCGTAACCACGTGCTTAGCAGCGCAGGGCAATAGCAACCACGGCGGGCGCAAGGAAACAATTGTTGTAAGTGTCGTCACGCGTCGCTCGCGCACCGCAAATAGCCGTGCCTTGGCGCTCACGCCGCCGTTACACTTCCGATCGCTCGCTCTTCCCCAACAGGGAAAGAGAACGGCGTGCGCCGGCTCTCGTCGTCAGCGACACATCGGAAAGCAACGCAAGCTGCGAACGATTTCAATGCA
This sequence comes from Dermacentor andersoni, assembly GCF_023375885.2. Classification (NCBI taxonomy): domain Eukaryota; kingdom Metazoa; phylum Arthropoda; class Arachnida; order Ixodida; family Ixodidae; genus Dermacentor; species Dermacentor andersoni. The sequence continues at coordinate 365,799,725 of NC_092814.1, read as the reverse complement.
TCCAGAGACAGGCAGTGTGACGCGTAAGAGTGCGCGACGTCACAGCACCTTTTAAAGGAGCTTACAGAGGGCACGCATTTACCGCCGACACGTGAGCCGTACCGGGAGTGTTTCGAAAGAATTCTCGGCGTTCTTGGACCCAGCGTGTTGAGAGGTGGCGCGGCGCTCAAGCGGATCACCTCCGGAATCGCCGCGCCTGCCGGCGACAAGCCCTTCGTACGCTTGCAGCAGAGACCGACAGACACAGCGTGTTTTCTCAGGCCTGCATGTTTTTATTTTTCTTCCTGCGCCGCCCCTCTTCCTACAGAATAAACGCGCCCCTCTCCGCCGCACGGAAGTGCGCCCTTCCGTTTCCGCTCTTTCCGTCTCCTCGCTCGCCCTGCCGCCCTATCTTTTCATTGCGGCAGAGCGCGAACGCGAAATCGAATCATCAGCGCCTTACAACACAACCGGGGAGGAAACAATGCCTACCAAACTGGAAGCCAAATGTAGGAGGCAAAAGACAAATAAAGGGAGGAAGCGGAGGCGACCCGAGCGTTGTTCTCCTTAGCGCGCGCCGCCGCAAACGCGCGGAGAAAACCGAATTACTTCGCGCCGGCTGTTGCGGCAAATTCGTTTACAATCTTCCCTCAAATTTTCGCGCCGCCGATACATTCCAGATGCCGCACGCTGGACTGGTTTTCGCAGGGTGAGCTGGCGCCCTCGCACTCGCATCCACTCGGGCCGACCGACCGTCTCTTCCAGCTCTTCGTCAACTGCTCGGGTGCCAGCGAAACGGATAGGTGCGTGGTGTTACACTGGTGCGATTGCTGCGCGACCAGTGACACTTCAAAACGCATTATGGAGAAAAAGAAAGGAAGAAAGAAACGAGAGGACTTCTAAAAGAAACTTAAGGCGACGGCCCGCGTGAGAGGCACCCGTGCAGATGAGGGAGAACTGGCGCATCTGGCACCGTGACGAGATTCCGCGCTAAGCTTTCTCGAAGTTTACAAATATTTGGTTTCTTTCCCTACTTTCTGTTTGTCTTCCCGCTTGTGTTCACGTGGCTGCCGTATGCAGTGCCTGAGGAGCAATAAGCGAAACTCCACGAAATGGTTGTGTTTCCGTTTCTGCCTATTTTCTCTGCCACCGAGAACAAGATTAGTCATGAACGTTGCTGTGGTAAAAAACAAGAGAGAGAGAGAGAGAGAGAGAGAGAGAGAGAGAGAGAGAGAAATGTGATAAATAAAGAAAGCAGCTACCACTTGTTTGCACGTGTCCTTACGCTAGAATATTGCTATTGAAACTAAAATGGAAAAAAAATGAAACTTAGTGAGCATGTTCAATTTGCCGTCCTCATCAAAAATACTTAATTGATTGCTTGGAAAGAATCCAGATTAGAGCAAGCCGTTCCATATAAAACAACTACAATAACCAATCCAGTATATCACGAAGAAAATAGGGACTTTCGCTCGAACACTTGAGCATTCGTCGTGAAATTGCCTTGCTATCATAATTTCATAAAATCATCAATTCCTCTCGAATCCCCGTAGCAGGTCTTAAAAAAAGACAAGGTCTCACTTCGCGGAGGCTACATTTTCATTCTTGATATGCCCGCATTTACGGCTCAACAAATGCGCTTAATGAATCTGCGCTTCCACGTGCCATCTGTCTCTGGAATAATCTCCCGAATCAGATTGCCACCCTGACTAACCACTATAGCATCCACCATATCCTAGCAAATCCTTTTAAAAACGTAAAAGAGCAGGTACGGTGCGTGCTTGTTGACGGTATTTTGGTGTTGTTTGAACAATACATTCGTTAGATGAAACTTGTATTCTTGCATTATGTCAGTTCATTATTTTCCATTGCTTTTTTTATTGCACAACTTATTAATCTGCTGTTCTGATTTTCTGCGCTATGTATTTGTTCCCCTTGTATTTCCTAGTACAGTGTTTTCTTTTCTGTGTGTATTCCCAGCAAAATGCTGGTGCGTATTGATGCTATATAGAGGAGTTCATCGCAATGAATATTTCTCTTTGTGCATCGCCCCCTTACACAATGTCTCCCCCGAGGCCTGTAAGGTATGTTTGAACAAAGAATAAATAAATAAATAAATAAATAAATAAATAAATAAATAAATAAATAAATAAATAAATAAATCCATTAGCGATAGCTGAGCCTTTTGACATAACAGTAATAATACTATGTAAGACGGTTAAAACACGTTGACGGGCTAGTTGGTTTGAATCCATAATAGAATGCGTAAGCGCGGCTGAACCAGGACGTAAAAAGAAACAAATACACAGAGACAGCGCTGTCTCTGCGTATCCGTTTCTACGTCCTCCTTCCGTCGCGCTTACGCATTCTATCACAGACTACGTAAGATATTGTAACATAGGAATATGTGTTCCAGGCTGGGGAAATCTGCAGCGGACGTAAAGATGGTAAATTAATTCGGCACATTGTCCTAGACACGCTCGGACAAGTAGAGGCGATAGGCGAGTTCAAGTTGAACCACGCATTCTTCTCAGCCCTGACATATACGCCTGTTGCTGAGTTCCGAACACGTTCACGAAGCAGTGATGCGGTCAGAGATAAACAGGCGCACATAACACATGAACTTCCCTTATAAAGGTGTTCAAGGTTCTTTTTAAACTTGAAGCTGCATTTTTCGCCTGTACACGTTTGCTGTGCTTATGACTCGAAAGTTAACAAACCCTCCAACCAAAGTTAGTAAATAGAGGCATTGTTTATAGCCATTTAGTAAACAGTCATTGTATATAGCCATGCGCGCTCATAACGCACCAAGACAGTCTTACAAGCACAGAATGCAACTCAGTTTTCAAGCGCTTGCTGGTCGCTTAACAGAGGCAGGATATCCTCAGTACCTATGCTGAATTGTTGTGGCCATCACCATAACAGCCACTTTGTGGACCGCATTGCACACTCTTTCTCGACACCCGTAACTCCTCCTCTTTCCCTTCACTCTGACCCGCGCTCTGTTTTCAGTGCTCGAAAATCCGTCCCCCTGTGTGACAGGCGGGCCCTCATCGCCCTGGCGTGCCTGCTCCCTTCCCCACAACCTTTCTCGGGTGGAGGAAGTCTCTCTCCGGAGACTTCGCGCCGGGGCGGCCCTTGCACCAGCAGCCACTCGTGCTTGGGGTCGGCCGTACGAAGACGTTGGCCAGTGTCCGAAGTGCTCCGCTCCTGCGTCAGCAGCGGATGCCCGCCATCTAGTTTGGACGTGTCCTGGGACACAGACTATTCGCGAAAGTATTCTTAACGTTGTGGAATCGACCAGTGATCGAGTTGAAGACCACGAAAATGGACTATGGACAACACATTTTATTAGTCACTGTTGCAGCATCTCTATGAAACGGGCGTACATGATTATATTTACCTACATTATGACGTTAGGCCACGTGGCAGTCCGAGTAAAAGAAAAATTACTAAGGGATGCCTATCAGCCGCCTTCTGCCAATTCTATATGTGTTTGGTACTTGAGGAAAAAAAAAAACAGTGTCTGCGACGTCACCTTTCCGTGGTATATCATATGATGCACAATTTGGCAAAGGTAGGGAAACAAGCTGTTCGCATTGTTTTCAGTGCTGCAGAACTACTCTAAAATTTGCGCAGAGCTGGTAAATTCGGAACAGAAAGAAGAGGTAGCATCGTCGGTCCTTTGTGACGTGCACTCAATGAATGAATTCATTGATGCCGAAAAGGGACGACCGAAGGTCACTGGCCGGCGAAGACGGGGAAGGTAGAGACCCACAACATCGCTCGTGCCAGGCCGCTAACAACGCTGAAATAGAGCTCATGCGTCTATGGACTCGGCCTGTTCCATTATATGTTTTGTGCAGTATCAGTGTCAAGCCGTTGTTTATTGTGTTCTGATTTGCTGTGGCAAAACCCACGTAGTTGTCATACTGGCACGAGTCTCAAAGAGCGACCCACATAATGTACTCTAATGTCACGAAAGCTTACTCGGAGAATTTCGCAATGCACTGCAGGAAGTGCGGATGCATCCCGAGGTTCGACGGAGTGACTGTGCGGCGCAGGAAGTGGGTTGAGGTGTCCTCCTGTGAGAGACAGTTACGGCACTGCACTTATTTCTTCCATTTCTCTTTAAAAATCACTTCACACACACACAGGAAGTGGCAACAAAGCTGACGCGAGAAATAAGAGAGGCAAGAAAAGTTGCAGGACTTGGGGTTAGGTTAGTCAGTGTCAAGGGCGTTTTCCTCGTCACAAGTGGAAGTTGAAATTTACGTCTCCGGCACGTGAGAAGTGTACTGCGAGGCTGGATGTGAAAAAAAGTGCCCTTTCGTATGTCCTCTTTTTCGCCTTTGTCATTACTGCTTGTATGCGGTGCAGAGTTTAACAATAAACATTTGCCGATAGTTGGCGCTCTGTCTCGTCTGTTTCGTTGCCTTGTCTTTGCGCTGCAATATAGCACTACATCGAACCGTCTAGCCCAACCGTGCCTTCTCGGTATGATAGGCGTATGTCAAGCGACTACTCGCATCTGCGAAGCCACTACGAGCAGTCAAGAAAAAAAAATCGAATTCGATACAATTATTGAGACGAAGCTGACCGTACTGCAGTAGAGCACCGTGCTTCGTTTCCTATATGGAATATGCCGGCGGATGGAGCGCCACATAAGTCACCGATGCTCTCATAGTTTATCATAGACATGTCATGGTTAATCCTTCGGTGAAGATAATTCGAAACTTCGGAGCTCTTGGTAAACAGTTTCGAACGTACAAAAGAAGCCGGTTAAGGGAGCTTCAAGAGGAGAAAGAAACTTCACGCTGACCTGTGCATACGGTGCATTCAACCATTGCAATTAAGTTGCTGTCCACCACTAGAATCAGCAGCCACTAATGGGTGTGCAGCGGACATTTAGGGATAATCAAGCAGAAATGAACAGTAATGGCTAATCATGGCCACAGTTAGAGGCCCAGTAACCTTAATCATTGAACAGTACAGAAGCGCCTTAACGAACCAGTAAATCATCCAGAATATAATGCTCATTACCACGAAATGAGATTCGAGGGCAACGAAACTGCAAGGAAATATATACTCCGCCATTGCGGCCCCCATTGCCGGGCGCACCGAGTTTTGCACAACGAAGGCGGCTAAAGTAACCACTGACAGAAACCAAACTGCGGCGAAGGACCACAGTGGCGCCCTAATTTTCGCAGCGCCGTCTCGACGCCTCCGAATGCGGGCGTCGATGCGAGTCCTCAATTTGTTCCTCGCCATCCCACCCCCCTCCCCCAACTGACTTCACCCTGAATTTCCGTCTGGGGCCTTGCTCTCCGCTTCGTCGTCTCCTCCGACGCCATTTCAACTTCCCCTGCCCAACGGTCTCAACAAGCAGCTCTGGTTTTCCCCATCCCTACTTTCGTAGCTACGGCGCCACTTACAAAATCGAATTACGAAACGGCACTGACGCACAGAGTGCGAAGGATGCGTCGATCGGCGTCCAATGCCTGGCCAATGAGTCGGCCTACAGCGCGCCCGCGTTTGGGCCGAAGCGCTAGATTCCATCGCCCATGGCACCATTTTCTCGCGTGCCAGTTCACCGCTTCAATGACTCTACCCACTTCCATTCCGTTCTAGATTCTCTTTTGTACTGTTATACTTCAAGTTCAGCAGTGCTGCTTAGTTTACGTAGTCAGTTCGGTAGTGTTTATTGTGTGTGTGTGTTTTTTTTTTTTTCTTTCAAAGTAGATGAGAGGTTTTTTGTCAGAGCTATTCATCACCGTCTGCTCTGTTTCTGAGGCCTCTTCAGACCAATGTCTTCTTTCTGCTCTTCTTCGCCACCTCTATCTTTTCAAGACTGAAGCGACCCATCAACCTCCTTTCTTTCCATATCTCTTAATCTGCGAACCAAGTGCGTTTTTATTGGTCTACCTTTACTTTATTTGCTTTGTTTCGTTCTTTTTCTTTCTATGTCTTTTAAAGCATTTTCATTTTGACGGAAGCAAATGAATTCCATTCATATACCACGCTACTAGGCGTAAATAATCAAAGAAAAACGGAAAGAGGTAACAAAAGACTGGAATAAGAAAGTAAGTGCACCAAACATTTAAGCATTGTCACTTTTGTACGTTTCATTGGGCGTTACAATAAAGGCGCTTTCATTTTTTTTTAGGTGGCGTGAGAAACAGTCCTTCGAGGAATAGGGCTTCGTGCAGTACAACTGTCGCTCTGCATAATGCGGACGTTCCATGCTCTAAAAGCAGCACTGCACGAATTTACGAGTTAGAATGAGACAGAAATAAAAAAAACAGATGGGAAAAGCAGCGACAACTTTTTGTATGTCTGCAAGGAGGAGCTAAGGGATTGCAAAGAATTTAGACGGGCATACTAAGATTACTTTAGGGAAATCTGCTTTATACTGTCGCTGAACATTTGTAGGAAAGATGAGTTGTACAGGCATTTTCCTATGGTTTGTCTTCTTTGTGAAAGCACACTGTGATTTATTTTAATTTTAGACCAATAGTTTGGCTTGCTCAGTAGACTAAACGTCATCAGCTGTAATTACGTCGTCTATACCGCATTTCTTTTTTAAATTTATTCCGAACAGATTCGCAGTGGTGCTCCAGTCGTTCCTTACGCGTTACTTTTCAGTTGTGAGCAAAACCGAAACTAACTTAGCCTAAAATGAACGCTACAAACTTCAGCCAAAATTGTTGAGTGTAACTCAGTCACAATGTTCATCCGTGTCTAGACTTCCGTTTTAATAAGGACGCTAGCACCTGCACAAGTGCGAACAGAAACACGCCCTTCTGAGTCATTATTTTCGATGTCATCGTAATTTCCGAGAGATTACGAGCGTCTGTTGCGACAGGATCATGGAGGAACGGGCAATATTCTTTCTTTCGAAACTCGAGCAAGAACGCATCTGAGGCATCGTAGGCGACTGACGCGCGCACTTCCGCGAAATGTTCCACACTGTTTCGGAACACGCCCCCACCAGCAAGCGATCAATGTCATGGCTGCGACTGTTGAGAAGCACAATGCCTAGCGACGAGAAGGCGAAAGAAACAAAAAAAAGCAAGAGGAAAGAAAACCTGTACGACGCCAGAGCAAGCCCATGTTCGCCATCCCGGGCACACTCCCTGCTTCTTTTCGCGGCTTCCGCTCGAAATAAAGTAGCCAAGTTTGTTTTAAAAGCTCGAGGCAGAAGGCACCAGTACTTGCTTCCCTGCCCGCTTTCAGCCGTCGCTGATTCATGCAAACAACCGGCGTAATGGAAGACGCTTTAGGCAGCACCTGCGTTACGTCTCCCTACCCACGAAAAGATAAAACAACAAAGTTTATAAAAAGGGGGCAATCGCAGATGCACAGCAAGAAAAAAAAAAGACAGAAATGAGAATTTAAGCTGGCAAATACCGAAGACTTTTTTTTGTTAAATCGGTTTCGACAGCGTATGCCCATTTTTCACTGGAGCTTTGCAAACACATCATACGAGAAAAATATCAACAAAAATTCTTGGTAGGCTCTAAAACTGAAGCAGAAAAAAAAAAGTCTTAGAGGCACCATTTCTCGTTGTTGACTTACAGACGTTCTTACGATTATTTACGATGTTAAAACGTCTAGTCTAAGCCACTTACATGTGACAATGTGCAGCTCTTCTCGGAAAAAGGCGGTTCCTTCAACAGGTGGAGAGTCGCTCCCTCCGTTTGCACCGTTTATATATATATATATATATATATATATATATATATATATGTGTGTGTGTGTGTGTGTGTGTGTGTGTGCGCGTGTGTGTGTGTGTGTGTGTGTGTGTGTGTGTGTGTGTGTGTGTGTGTGTGCGTGTGTGTGTGTGTGTGTGTGTGTGTGTGTGTGTGTGTGTGCGTGTGTGTGTGTGTGTGTGTGTGCGTGCGTGTGGATGTGTGTGTGGGTGCGTTTTTGCGAAGAAATATATTTCACAGCTGTTTCCGTTTACTTTATGTTTTTGAGACAGCCACGCTCTTCTTCGGCGGCTTGTTTTCCCAGCTTCACAGCACTAAATAAACAACAAGTTTGCGGTTGCTGCAGCGCGCTCTCGAAAGTACACAACCAAACCATGCCTCCTTTTTTTTCTTTCTCCCGCTTACACTACTCGCCAAAGCAAACGATGGCATGTATATGTACGCAGTGAACAAAATAGACGCTTGTTTTCGTTCAATCATGTAGACAGGTTTGGTTTATCTTCTCAGTTTCGCGGTATGTCTATTCTCAGGGAGATCCCAGCGAGCACGTCTAGTGCTCCCGGCGATATACTTACCGCAGACACCTCTAAAAGCCCAATTTTCTCTAAACATGCAGGCGCTAGCTTGAAAACCACGTAGGCAATGCAGTGCGGCTGTCGCAAGATACGGGTTGGCTTTCTTATTTTTAAATTTTCTTAGATTTCTTTGGTTCGATTTATTGCGAGGCAACTGATAAATTAAGTTTTGTTGTGGAACGCCGCACCTTCCATTTTTACAAACTGTTGCACGTACTATATCTTTATGTAAGAGGTTAAACATGTCAAGCTTGCCTAAACGGTGGAATGAAAACAAGCGTGTATGTCGCGAATGGACCCTGAAATAAAATAAACTGTCAAAATCGAGGGCGACAGCAAATTGGAGACTATGAAAACTGATTCATTTTCATTACTTCCCTGAAATTCACGTTTTATTGGGTAGGAACAATGCACCTCACCCTGTTCTTGGTACATTTTGGGCGACGGTCCTAAAGCCCCGTGGAATACGTTAAACTGATTTACGATGCACGTCACTCCAACACTGCAGCGAGGGCATCGCAATGGCTTAGCGTGACAAGTAATCAGCCTGGAAAAAAAAGCGGGGGGGCGGGGGGGTGCGGGCTTAGTCATTTAGACACGACAGACCGACTTGATCTAATCTCTTTAGACAGTAGTGTATGCACATATTAACATTTCCTTTTCTCTACCTTCCCGTGATCTGTCCCCACGTGTGTGCTTGTAGTCCTATAACATTTCTTGCTCCTTTATTTTTTTTTTACTCTCCTTTTTGTGTGATACATAGACTTGCTTTATCAGTGATTTTTTCTCTCGTTTCAGACTTTTTCGACAATGTTTGGAAGTTCCATTACTTTTCTTGCTCGTCGTTTTCCTTAGCAAGAATTTTTACATAGCCGGCCATTTCTGTAGCGAAACTTCCCATATTTGCAGCTAATAGTATGCCTGTTGGGGGCGCTGCGACCACCACTTGCATGGTGTCACAGGAAGCACTCCCACCTGTCGATCACATGCTACAGCCTGTACGCTACTCGCAGTGACTCGTTCACTCAAACGTAAATTTTGGTGTTTTGATAGCCGATACATAACGTTGTTGCAGCCAGAAAAAAACGGTCTGTAATGAATAGTATTTCATGGCACTATACGGGGTAATTCCATTGTTTCAGCTATAACGTGCTAAGACAGCGCGAGGACCGAATTAACGCTCCTGTCCGAACTCCACCATCGTCCTTTGCTCTGTGAACTGCATCCAAGAACGGGGTCGTTTGTTGCCGATTCCAATCGAACGGTAATTTGAGTGAAGTGAGGTTAGTCTTTTATTTGTGCCTTGTATACGACATATACTAACTGATCAGTACTTTCTTTTTCAGGCTTATCACATGAAAGTGGCCGAAGTTCATTAATGTTTTAAGGAAAAAGGTAACCAAGCCCACTGCCTAGTTTTAATGTAACCTTAATCAGCGGAGATTTGCATTGAATAAACCCAACTACAAAGTCAACCTATGATAAATAAAGATATGCTTATAACTGTTAAAAGTGCACATTAAATTATTGTGCACCCTTTGAGGGGTCGATCATTAAGATTAAAGACGACGAAATTTCAAATGCATCAATAATTGTCCGTGCAGCCTCTCGCAAAAAAAAAACGCATATACACTCGTAAGCAGTCGATGTTAGCTTCACAAGCACCCAGTGTTGACGCACTGTTTTTTGCTTGTTGTGGTACAAATGCCGCGGTGAAAAAAAGAAAAACTAACCAGACTCACCTTTAGCTGGCATGTGTACGTAATGCGAAGCATAAGTTAGGTACCACTACGTAAGTTCTGCTTGTTGTTATTGTAATACGTGGGCACCCGAATTCGCGTCAAAGTGGAACATTGAAAATCGGCACATACCCTCTGGCACACACACAAGTTGGCGTCAAAGTGGTTCGTTGAACAGTGGCACACACCCAGTGGTCCCAGAGGCGCATACCCAGTGTCACATATTTTTAGAGTGCACTATCTTCTGGACCAGCTGACGAAAAACAGCCAGATACACGGCAGAACCTGGGTTCAGGTGGACAGGGTGGCGTGAAGGCGACGCCCTGACAGCCAACTTTCCTGCAACGTTCACAGCTGAGCGAGCCTGCCACGACGCCACGGATCACGCCAACGCTCTTTGCCATGTGCACTGTGTACACTCTTCTGGGCGGCTCGAGCCAAGGCGCTATGTCATCGCGCTTCTTTATTTGCATACCTCTTCGCCGTTCTGTGCTTAACCGCTGGCGTCAGGTTGTCTAACAGTACCACGCCCTCTCCGTGTACCGCCAGAGCGTAGCACTCGCTATATGATTCCAGCTATGGATTAAAGGCAATTTATTGGTAGCTGAACTACTCATGGCACGCATTAGACTTACATGGATTAAACTGGCTCGATGCGATGCTCCATTTCGTCATCTTCATTCTTTTGTCTGAAGCGGTCGCTTAAAGACCGCAAACACACCTCTGCGCTATATGGGCGTGGTCGTAGAAGAATGGCGGCGTACTTGGAGAGTCATTTTGCTTGTTCGCATTGTTCCACATGATTTATGAAAACTTCTTCCTGTAAGCACTCGAACGCTGTAATTTCTCAATGCGCGATGTATATCCTTTTCGTTGGAACGATTGTTTATAGTCATCGCGCAGGCGTTCAGTTTATCTGGACACATACACGGACGTGGACGCAACAAGTGCAGTGCGAAACTTGTTAGCTGCGGTAGCAGCTAACTAAAACCTAAAACACCATGAAAAAAACGGCAATAACTGCTGCGATCATTGGCTACAGCGCTCTCATTGAGCTATGTGTAAATGGTTGAAGGTTTCGCGCTCCTGGTCTCGTGTTTTGATTGGAACTGCTCATCTAAATAATTGGGCCTGCGTAGGCAGTGACTGGTTCGCCAACCTTGGTTGGTTTACTAAAGCCAAAGATGAAACGACAAAACCGCGCCTAGCAAACGGAGAATTTCAAGAGCCAGGGAACAAGCTTGAATCCGCTTATATAACAGGAAGTCGGACCCCCTCCCCTCCTCCCGGTTGATTCAAAGTTAATCCCTTGTTCCACGCGGCTTTTCGGTAAGTTAGTTTTTGGCTCGCTCAAGAGTAGTTGCGAGAAACCCGACTGAAGGAACTGACATGGCTGATCGACGTAAGTTCTCTTCAAAAGACGTTTTTGAAAACAGCCATACTTCTACGCACAATAAGCAAAAAGTCAAACCTTTTTATATTAGGTGCCTGAATCTCTACATGAGCACCACTTAGTGCGTGCACCTGTTTGTTACGCTATAATATGATTGCAAGGTCAATTATGACTGCTGTGGTATCGCTTCCTCTTTCGCCTTTTTTTTTTGTTATCGCCATTCTTTCTTTCTCTCTATCATTTTATTGCGGCAGCAATTATATGCACCCTGCAGGCGAATTCTCGCTGCCCCCGACCGCGTCGTCGTTGCCACTGTGTTCAGCCTGCATTTAGGAATATGTATGTTATATGTTAATGCGTGTCGTAGTGCAAGATCGACGATATGCTATTCAACCGCCCAAATGGCTCAAACCAGATCTTGCGTTTCTGACCAAATTATTCGTCGGAATTTTTTTATAATGGCTGCCAGCAAATGAATTTCATGAAACATACCATTCACAGCGCGTCACTTTTATGTCAAATATTCTCAGACTAACTAGATATTAAAAAGTACAAAATAAGATCAGTGCTCAAACATGAAAGTTATGTAATTTTATTGGCGTGGCTCTTTACGGTCAGCGCAGTGGAGACTGTGCAATGCCATTACAGGCCCTGCATTCCGTGTTACGGCTTTCAAGGGTGCCAGAAACTTCAGTGCACCTGCCCATGTCACGTTAGCGCTAGTCGGACCCGCGTACAGTTCTGAGCAGTTCACGCGCAACGCCAGACCTTGCTATCGCTGTCGGTATTTCAGCCTTCAGGCGAAACTGACAAATTTTTCTGTGCGCGTTGTTGTATCTAAGCGCGTCTCCTGCTCTCTACAAACACGAGGGCTAGTATAATGTAGCGATTATTTCCGCGCGATTCTCTGCCACGCTTATCATCCTCTGTTCACGGCTGGCTAATCCAGTTGATAACAAGGCAAAGCTCAGGCCACTGATGAAGCGTGACAAGAAATGGTATTGTAATAGAATCACTACCCTGTCGCGCTCCAAGTCGCGCTTGCGATATAATAACTCCGCAGCTCACGTACTGCAACCTCGAATCGCGGTAAGTTCGTGGCCAAGAGCGAATAGGTTGGACTAATTTTTGTTAACTGAATAAGTGCATTCGTTTAGATGCCTTGTCTCAAATTCTGGCTTCAGCATTAGTTTTTAAGCGTACTTTAGAAAACTCTGCATGCCACCCACGCGAATGCGTCGTTCATTTCGCATTTCGTGACCTGAATTCCTCCGTCTAGGCCGATAGCGCCAATGACAATGGTATACAGGTATTCTTGCTCTCTTGTTGATTTCGGTAGCTGTTGCCTATAGTTTCACTCCCATGGACCCGATTTGTAAACTGCGCAAAGCATGGCTTATGCAAAATATAGGACCATTTTGTCGATCAAATCGGAAGTGATCAATGTCTCCAATGGTAAGTATTTAAAGTCGATTTGTTCAGGTGGTCAAAACCATCACGCATTGTTATTATTATTTTTTGTATGTTGGTGTGTTTTATTTTCTCACACAAGTGCTAACAATTTATCGCGGAAAGAAACTTACCTAAATGAAAAAAACACTGCAAACAGGTATCCGCCGTTTCTTAGTTGACTGAAATCTGATAGGCGACAAAAAGCCGTTGGTGACTGAGGCTGCCAGTGTGACTGATGCCGACTGACGCTGCGCTCTTTCCGCTTCTCCACTAGATGAAGTTGATAACAGAGGAAGCGCCTAGCAGAGGCGTCGAATACACTGATCGGGTGGCGCTTGTGGACGGGGGACACGGAGAAAGCGGACAAACTTTCTTCACGGGGGAGGGAGCTGTCCTGACCACGTTGCACTTCACGTGACGACGCAAAGATGGCGACTAGGAGGGCAAGGAAATTGCAGCGTGGAGCCGTAAGGCCATACACCTTAAGGTATCCCTTTCGAATGCAAGACATTTCCCGCGAAACTCCACAAAAAAGGGCACTTCGCCTCAAAATTCCCATTCCAGTATAGTCCACCATTTAGGATTCTTCTGTGAATGTTTTACATTAGAGGCGGCACCACGAGTTTTGTGGTTTGCTTTCTAGCGTTCTCTTCGGTCACAGTATGTCAGATCAAGTGTGGTCTACAAAGTGAAGCAATCGGCTACAGGTGATCAGAGCGACTTCGCTTTGGGGGACTATTCCGACTCGTGTGCTGATGCGGCTTACGAAAAAAGAAAATAAATTAATCTGGGTTCCTGCTTCCTGCTTTTTTTAACTTTTCATGGACTACGAGAAATTTGGTCTTCAATCAGCGAGAAAGGACAATTTTAACACTGCTCGCGTGAAGCATCAAAACCACGAAGATGGGAGTTATTACATGTTTCTACCATTAATTAAAGTTGCAATTGTTAATTCTTCTCAAATATACTTCATCTCGGCCATTGCATACGGATATACAGGGTGAGCACTTTCAATTTTTCGGAATTTTTTAAACTCTTCTATTGCAGACAACATAAGTCTAATCCTTGAGCTAGTTTACTCAGAATGACGGACATTACTTGCACAAGAAATCGAAACGCATATTCAAATAATTTAAAAAAAATCACTAATGCCTTCCCAATTATTCCCTTTGCGGAACATGTTGCAATTTACGAACTGCAGCAGGTGAGTTTGCAGGCGTATCCACTTGGAATGAATTTCCAGAATGACACTAGCTTCAATATATGCGTCATCAAACTAGCCATAAAAATGCACTGTTTTACCACTTACTTTTTTAAACAAAACGCTCTCTTATGCATTGGAGCACAAAAGTAACTGGAAGGCCATGTATTTTGTCCTCCACTTTGGGAAATATTATATAAAATTGGTGTTATCCTGGAGATTAATTTCAAGTGTATGTATCTTTCAAACTCACCTGCTAGAATCCGTAAATTAGAATATGTGCCGTAAAGTAATTAATTAAGAAGTTAATTAAGGAATTTCTGCGAAGCACTTCGATGTGTTTTGATTTCACATGCTAGTGATGTCCGCCTCTTCGAATAGTTCAACGCAATTAATGACAAGAATTATGCTATCTGGCGCAGGCGATTTCTGAAAATTCCAATAAACTTAAAAATTATCACCCCGTATATCCCGGAACCCGTCAATGTCACAGGAAACGCAAGAGTCGTCGTTAGAGAATCCAGTTATATTACTCAAAACACATCTTTTCTAAAAAAAAATAGAGAAGGAATGCGCGAGGTTTGAAATGAGACTATAAATGAAATAAGCCTGTTCTTTTGTGTTAATCTCATTAGAAATAGGGCAAAAAAAGGGCAAAAAAAAAAGAGAAGTAAATTCTGGGGAATAAGCCAGAATCCAAGTGAGGGTCTGTCGGCTTACGGTGGTTGGACCGCATGAAGTCGGTAATGCTCTTTGAGTGACGAGACATATTTCGTAATTATACTGCCACTCGGGAGAGCCACTGTAATGTCACTCTGACTTACGTGTCGAATCGCCCCGCATGTCAGAGTAACAAGTACCAAGCAATAAGAGGACGGATCGAACATTAAAAGCAGCGGAGCATTGAAACTATTTGACATCAAAGATGTAAGACGAAGCTACAAATAATGCTCATCGAAAAAAAAAAAATATAGTGTGGACGGTAAATGGCGGCAACGCGATGGGGCCAGAACATACACAATCGCATTAGCGCTGCTTGTCAGATAAAGTTGCTGCTAGTATAAAAAGAGATTTTGGCTCCGATGACGCCAATAGATCCTACGCTGATGATCAAGAACACGTGTTTCATATTGCCATCGACATCAGCATACAATATAGGCATTACGGCCCTTTTTCTACTTATTTAAGCCGAGTTACAACACTGGTGAAGCCATGTCGGTGCAGGGATGCTTTCGTTCGCAGGATCCGGCGTTAAGACTAACATGAGTTACTAGCCTTTAGAAAAAAGCAAGATTCCATACAACATTCTACTTCTCTATAACGCTCTCAGAGCACCCGTTTAGCGATGCTCACTGCTACGTCCCAGTATGTGACAAAAACGAGCGCCTCGTGTTCAGGCAGCCACCTCGTACAGCCAAGAAAGATCTTTGGATCTCTTCACATTGCAGACGTTTACTGAACACCATCTGACTCAGCCGAGCGAAGAGCGTAATGTTCGCCATCTTCCTCTTATGCAGATATGATCTCCTTCTATAGTTACAGCTAGCCAACTGCTGTGCCATATTCAATCCGCTCGGTTGGCAAGATCATCTAGAATAGCTCTTGGCACGGCGAATGGAATCTCACGGTGGTCAGTTCAGTGGCAACATTTGCGATCTGACCAGCAAACTGAAGCAGATCTCTTACCTATTATCTCTATTCTGCTGCGCTTCTGCTTTCTGTAGCGACGTTACTCTACTACCTTTCTAAAAGAAAACAGAACAAGCGTGATGTGGAGCAACTCTCGCAATACGATTTACCATGTGGGCCAGCTACGTCGCATCAGCGTGCAGGCTGTGTTCTAACACGATGGTGGCCACAATACACGTGAATTGCAGCGCAGTCCGTATGGTCATCTCGCCGACGATTCTGAAAACTATACTGATTGCCTGTACTATTGATAACGTTCTAGTTCCAACCAGGTGCTCGTACCTGTGATTTCTGAAAACCGGGCTCATTGTAGGGGCATACAAAGTCACAATTAAATAAGCGAAGTAAAATTGCTTTCTTATATGTTCCGTTCACCTAAATAAAATGAAGTCTTGTCCAGCATCCGCGAAATGCGGAGGGTCATTGAGTTCGATGTAAAATGTGTTTTGCTCAAAACAGTTCATGTGTGCGTTCAGCAATGCCATCCAGAACAAATATACCGCCGTAGATCCATTCAACCTGTTGTGTTTGTTGAGCCATACACCGGTCTTTCCTAGCGTGATAAACAGTAAACAGTGCTCAAAAAGTACGTCGAGGTGCGAACGCCAGACCAATGCACAAGTTGGTCTGCATAATCAGACCAGTGTTCGACGTGGAAGAATGAAAGTATCAAAAACAGGACATTTTTGTTAAACTTCCGAACCCGAATCTAAATTTTAACAGGCACGAAAGCAATTATTTTGATCAACGCAGGAGTTGTTACCATTGCTTTATTTATGTCAATGAATTATACAGTTGCGTTTAGTTCAACTATAACAACAATTTCGGAAAAAAGAAATGCCCTGTTGTGAAAATGAATGCAGTGGTCCGTGGGCATGAATTGACTAAGAATAGACATTTTCGAGCAACAGCCCTTCGTAATAAAGGTATCACACCGGTTGCGAGAGAGAGAGAGAGAGAGAGAGAGAGAGACACGAAGGCTGCTTTCCAGGAAGCTTGTGAATGAATCCGGGCGCTTTAGCAAGACTGAAAAAAAATGTAGTGAAGCAGAATTTGACGCCATGACAAACGGCACCAGGCAAGTACAAATTCGCTGTCGAGGTTCTGGGTGGGAAGTGATGGTCTTTATGCAGCAAACAGAAGTACGCACTCGAAATAAGCAATGAGAGTGAACATCGAAACAAGGCAGGCCATCGGTGAGTTTCAGAAGCCGGCGACCCCTGTCAAAGGACCCGAGCGCTCTGGAGGAAAGAAGACAAACAGGGCGCAGCCGGTCCATTTTCGCGGCGAACACGGGGAGAGTGCGAAAGTAACACAGTGCAGATAGAAAGAAGGGAAAAGTAAGGATGAACACGACAGGGAAAGTAAAATGCTCGAAAATGTTTGAATGGCAATGCAGTCTGCGATGGTAAAACAGGCCCGAGTGGCGTCAGCCAAACAAGTGCTTGTGAGAAATGGAGAGAAGGGGAAAAAATAACTAGAAGAAAGAGTGACGAAAACTGCACAAATAGATATAGCAAAGACGCCGGCGCTGCCGATGAAGTGTCCGTATTTCTGCCGGACTTCCTTCCTGACATATCGATCGTTTCAGAAAGTGAACAGCTAGGACAAGGCGCGAACTCACTGCTTCTGACCTGAAATTTTCGCGGAACCGTCTAGGCAAGACTGATGTGTCGGTATAGTGCCGTCGAAATAAGAAGGATCCGTATGAACGAGAGAATAGGCTGACGCTGGAGGCGCTTGTGTTATGTTTATAGTATCAAGACAAACCCTTTTCCGTAACAGTGATTCAACATGCTGTGTTCTTTATCGCACATGCCTGCTGACTTATTTGACGGAAGGTGTATAATAGGAGCACGCAGTTGAACTGAGACTTCCCACCACCTTGACGCCCAAAAAGCGCCATGAGTGTTAGTATTAGTATAATAGGTACTTTCACAGCATACCAAATATAGGGAGCGGATATAACGAGAGATATCATGAGCCTATCGTGGTTCTCACTTGAAGGTTTGTAGTTCTAGGTACTTCGGAGAATCGATCGCCATATGCCACACATACATGCAGAGTGCCCCAGCCAAATACATCAAAGTTCTGTAACTATGTCGATGTACTATAATAGGAGGCGACCAAATGAATGTTGTTGGTTATCGCATGGATTAACCGACACTAGCTTTTGTGACTTGCCTAAGGGCACAATTATTGAAGAGTATTTCACCGACTTCGCAAGTATTACCTTTAGTGCAAGGCTTTCAATGAGAAAGTTGTAGAGCGTTCAAGGAAACATCTAATTGAGCAGCTTCTAACTTGTTATATAATCATTTTTTTCTCACTCCTCGCGAAAGCCGGCGAGATGCGAAAGAAAGCACGTGACATACCGGAGTCACAACACGACTCCACTGCTCTCTAACGTGGCGCGTATCAACTGACACGGAATCTAGCCTGATGTGCCATCACTGAGAGAATGGCAGGGCAGCGATGGAGGCGTTAGCAGTGCGATTTACGCCAGTAACTTGCTTCCCTTAGTGCGGTTCTTGATAGCGATAAGCTGAGCATACAGACAAGGCTAAATGCGCTGTTTTCTCGTTCGTAGCGCGTTTGAGAGCAACCTCGATCGCGGCGCAAAAGCGGCCATGTCATGCGGTTTTCTAACATTTCGCGGGCCTTCGTTAGGCAACAGAAAAAAAATGATTACGTAACAAGTACGAAGTTTGAAGCTGCTGAATTAGATGTTTCTCGGAATGCTATACAACTTTTTTATTGGAAGTTTTGCGCTGATGGTAATAATTGCTAAGTTGTTTAATATTCTTAGCTAATTATGCAGTTAATGAGAACGCGAGAATAGCGTAATTTTCCGCCTGCGATATCCAACAACATGAATTTGATCTCATCCTCCTTCAGCACTTTGGCATATTTCTTAAACATTGGCAAATGTTTCCTGGTACACGGTGCACTCTGTATGCGTGCTGTATGCTGATGTGCTGAGCCTGCAAAAGACAGCACATCAAGGTTCTTGCGCTTGAGCAAAATGTGAAACAATCCATGTGGGAAAAGCAACGAACAATTACTTCGGTCATTTGTCGTTACAGGATGGTCAAGCGGGCAAGTTGGGAAGGATTCGTCTTTCTTCACACTGCAGCGCAGTTCGCTTAATCATCAACGCAAATGAAGAAATTTACTTGTACTGCCAAATCTAATGTACTAACAAAACACAATCAGTTCGCGAGCGAGCAGGCTGCTGTCTCTTAAATTGCGAAGTGTGAGAGCCCGTGCATCATCCGGCTCTTCGTCGTACTGGCAGATAAATCAATCTCGTTTCTCGACAGAATCCTACCACGACTTGCCCAGCCAGGCAGTACTTTCTGTTGCGGAACATTTGCCCTTCCCTACTATGTTCCGAAATCTCTCACTTTGTATGTATGAAACAGCACCCTTCACTGAACGTCTTCTGGAAGTGGGCGCCTGGGCCTTTTCTGATACAAGGGTCACGCAAAACTCCGCAAACGATGCCGCTGTAGGATCCCTGAAATGCAGATATCTGCCTGCAGCCCATGCCTTCCTATGCGTTATTCTCCCAACCCGGTGCCCTTCCTCAATGTCCACGCTCAAACTCTTACTCTGGCGAACGACGTCATTGTACCTGCTATTCGTCAAACAGCTCCCCAAACACATTTTCTGTCATGGGTATGGATGTTATATTAACGCTATCTGGCCCTATTGGAGCCGCCAACGTGCTCAGTACTCGCTTACTATACCTACCTGCATCTCTTCCAATCATGTCCGCTGCCTTTTTGTGGGACACCTGGGCCAATCTGCCTGAGTCTCTCCGCACCTTTATATCGCAGTTCATAGGCCACTACTGAGAACGCGTTCAGCGAGCTACCAGTGCTCCCGCGCTGGATGCCGCACGACTACTCAGTACTGATGCAGCGGATAGCTCGAACGAAGGGCAGTTAATTTGTTTATGTTTAAAATTATTACATTCGTTCATCCGTGTTGTCATTCATTCATCATACATTCATCACAAGATTTGACTTGCTGCTCCTGGACAGTCCTATATGTGAAATCTGTGTCACAACCCTTGAAAGGGCTCAAGTGTACCACCTGTATATTAATGTGTCCTAACGTTTCTGCAAAAGCTAAAAAAAATACTCTATTGATTCGTATTGTCCAAGGGCGTCAAATCACACATGAGTGTTTTGACTACACGCATCGATAAACCTTCGTTTTAGCATGTCAGTAGACTCCTGAAACATACAAAACTACGATATCACCCAAAACTACGTGTGAATAGAGATGATTAAATGAGCCAAATCATTTGATAGATAGATTAACACCGGTGACAGCTGCTCCTGCGTAATACATTGGAACAAATGCCAGCGTCATTGATATTTTGCACTGGCCGTTGCATACGTACATGAATGTAAGCACGGTTCTTGAATGACAAAGTTTCAGTAACATATTTGTCCTCAACTTGTTCATTTCATGGCCTTTACATTTTTCATATAAGCGGCATGCACTGCTTTGCTGGTTTCGAACTAATATAGTTCTAAAGTTCGTGTGATAGTTTCTTTACTTATTACATAGACAAAAAATATGGAAGCATTGATGTCAATTATTTTGGACACAATTTTTGGCACATACGAGTATATTATGTTATGAAGAATGATATATTTTACTTGTTTTTACGGTGCGTAGAGTTCAAGAATTCGTTTGCAGCATCTTTCGCAATGGCAATGCAATTATTATTCATGTATTTGATCCCTGGACAAATTGTTTAAGAGGAATCTTTAGCTCGGGCCCCACTCTGACGCGGCCTATTCAAATACATGTAAAACGCAGAAACGCTTTTCTGAGATAACCTCGGGATCGCTTTTAATGAAATTTGTTGCATTTGAGAGAGAAAGTTAAATTGTAATGTCTGTTGGAAGCGGAATTTCGATTTAGGGCCTGAATTTTGTTTAAAATATTTCTAAAAATATGAAAGTTTGAAAAAAAATAGGAGCACGACGTTTACAAACTAACAGCTCTGCATCAAGAACAGATATCGCGGTTCTGTCAACGGCATCTATTATAACAGTCAAAGCGGACAAATTTGGTATGTCAATTTGTATCTTACATGAATTGATTACGTTGTGTACAAGGGTTCTGCAGAAGCCGTGTTTCCAAAATATTATTTTTTTTTAGATTCTTGTGCAATATATCAATTTTGTCCGTTGTAGATGTGCTATTCGATGAAATTCACAGAATTGCGATATCATTTTTTATTGTTGAGTTAGAGTTGTACACTTCTTAGTTTCGTTTTCTGAAAATTTGCGATTTTGGCCAATTTTTAATAAAAAATTGACGACCTAAATGAAAAATTCAAAACCTGCAGTCACTAGAACTCCCCCCCCCCCCCCCCAAGTTTTTCTTTTAAATGTAACAAACTTCATCAAATTTGGTGCGCTGGTTGCCGGGACAAACGAATTCCCCTTCTACATGTATTTAGATAGGAGCACCCGAGGTAAACTTCCCTCTTAATGAGGATGCCGAGCTGCAACGTAAGCCCCTCCCCCCCCCCACCCCCCCGAACGAAATTTCTGACTAAGGCACTGGAAGGGAGGAATGGCAATAAAATTTGTGAAACAGAGTCAAACGTGCTATTCTACGAGATACAAGGGATCGAAGAGATAGATTGTCCTTTATTGATGTTAGGCTAGGGGTACGGTTATTAGTTGAAAATATAAATGGGACTGATTTATGTTCAACAAGCTCGAGTGAAGAAATAAGGTTTTCGTGGTACGGCTTCCACACAGCTGCAGCGTATTCTAATTTTAAGGATGATAGTGCTTTGGAAAACTGGTGCCGTAAGTAACCAAGCATGCCGTTAGCCTTACTTATTATTTTTTTATTATTATTTTTTCAAGAATCACTCTTGCCGTTCTGGCGACCAGCCCTCTCAAATACCTCAGCTCACAGCTCTAAACCCCAGCCGTATTCAGTCAGGCCTTGGGTTAATCTATAACGCAGCCCATGGCATTATACTGTTACGTCACGAAATAAACGGTATTTATTTAAAAGGAATCAAGGCAAGCCCCAGATGGGGCAAAACGTCCTTTTTCTCTTCCTTGTGTTCTCCGCCCACACTTCTTCCACTCATGCGGCTACATTTACCGTAATAATACATTGTCCAAAGTTTCTTGACAATGTGAAATTTTCCTTAACGCAAAAGCCTACCAGACAGAATGCCTCGTTTTCTGCACGGCCTTGTTGCATTAGCGACTGCAATTTTTTGGTCTCGACCGAAAAAAAAACAAGTAGTAAGTATTCTGCCTGTATTGTTATGTTTAAAAGTTAATTTCCTGTCTTTTGTATATATGTAGATAATTATGTTGTATGATTAACTCCCTTTTTACGCCCCCCGCCTCATTTTCTGTTTCCGTATTTCTTTCTCTATCTCACATTGTTTTAAATAAGAATAACGATGAGGGCGAGTTGGATTAGGTTCATGATGTTAATTTCTGGAGCGCGAAACACTGATGTGCGAAAGGAAAGGTAAAAAAAAGGACGAAGTACTGGTAATAGCAGGACAAACACGATCGCTGACGGATTGGTTTTAGTTAATGGTGCAAATTGTCCCGTGTTTGTCCTTCTCTTACCATTTCTCGTCCTTTTTTGACCTTTCCTTCCCCCCAAAAATGCTGCGCGCTGCAGAAATTTTCACATTGTTTTGTCTACCACAGTTGTCTTTTATGTACGTTTTGTCGCGCACAGTACTTTTTAAGCGTATCAATGCGAAGGCTCCGTAGCTGTTCCTGGGCACTGTAATAGACATCTGAGGGCTTGCTTGATTGATTGATTATTATTATTAGTACTTGTTATTAACATTAGTGCAGTACACACGTGATGTATGGGTGGAAATAGTAAACTTTGAAAGGGAGACTTTAAACGGGCTTCGTAACTGCAGAAGAAAGAGCTTATATATGCATACTTGTAAACCGTGGTGTCTGCCGAAAGGTCCACCTTACAGCCCTCAATAATGTAGCCCGTCATAAGATTGAAAGTTGGGCGAGTTGCATGCAGGTCCAGCGTCTCCGCCTGGTGTTGCTCAGTGACACAAGCACACAACATTCATCCGAACCACATAACTGATGATAAGGCGCTGCTGAAAACAATGCGAAGCACGTAGTCCTCCCTGCACATGTTTCCCGGTGAAGATTACTATTGCCAAAGCTGCTGCGCCGACGGCAGCTTGCGACGTGGGGAGTAACGTCCCTAGCCTTTCGGATATAAAAGAACCAGCCTAGCAACTGATTTCAATGTTGTTGCGGCACCGCTATGGGCGGCGGCGTGCTGGCAAAATTGCGATTGCTGCCATTACTACCATTACTCCAAATTACCATTACTACCCCTACTCTAAAGCAATAAGGCATTGCATATCCCCTCCCCCTCAGCAGTTTCAACAGCTTCGCTGGACATCCACTTTCGCAGGGCCGGGAAGGCTAGTAAGTACATTTATATATTTTTGTGTGTTGTGGCTTCGATCAAACATCGTGGTCGTGCGGGAAATAAACGGGACTGCAGTACTCAGTGTGATGCATGCCGTGGAATGCGGCGGCCACGGCAACCAACGCAGTTGCAAAAACGTCTTGCTTTCAGAGTCATCATAACGTTGCGCTGTAGCAGGCACACCTCACCAGTGATCTTCTCATCAAAGCACTTCTTCTGTTCTCAGTACCTGCAATCACTTTATTGACTGCCACCTACTACATCGCCTGTATTTAAAGATTGCTAAGCATGACAATTTTTAATGCGTATAACTTCTCTCTCTCTCTTTCCGGCTGGCTAGCGAGGGTTCGCTGAAGCCAGGGTGTGTCAGTGCGGAATTTAGTGCTTTAATCGTTGTTACAGAACCAGCAAAAAAAAAAGAAGCAATGCAACAGGGATACCTCATGCAAACACAAACACGATCGACGCGGAGTTCTCGTTCGTCGCCTGTGCAAGACACAAGTGCAGCGCGGAAGTACTAGGGTGATACGTAAACACGAGCAGCCGCAGCAGCAACAACAACAGCGAAACAATATCTAAGGATTACGCGTGCTCAGGCCAGGTCGCTTCCTCTCTTTTGCGTGTACGTTTCCCTGGGAGCGCGAAAACAATGCACAGTTAATGCACGCACGGAACGTTACTTGGAAACAAGGCCCATACGGGTACAGAAAAGCAGAAGCGATATTCAGCTTCCTGTCACAGCTTCGGAAAATTTCATGTCCTAATGTCATAGTGTGGTCCGTCCGGCAATACGTGACAAACCGACAACAACAATAGGCTGAATGGAAAAGCAGAGCCATGAATGTTTCAAGACACTTTGCGGCGGCATGACCGCGTGGCGAGCGCTTGTTTTCCGTTCCGTTTTGCTGTGTGTTTTGAGAAGGTTGTGCTGTGAATATGAAATAAGAAAACTCTTGCGACGATGGCCTGAGCGACTGGAGCATTGCGGCTGAGCTGCCTCAAGTTTGCGGGCAGGTTGCGTTGCAGGGATAACGAGCTCGGGCCGGCACACTTAGACGAGCATAATCAAATATGCGGGAATATAACCTCATAATGATGGCCCTAAAAGAAAAAGAAATAGAAGAACGGCGGAGAAATTGGAGAAGACGCTTGCAGTGTCTAGTTCGAAGAGAAATTTCGCTTCACCCTCCATGGTTCGGGCTCCTTTTAGCCTGATTGTCGCGTCATCTGTTCGTTCTCGGCCGCATAACACCTCGCAAGCCCACGCGAAGAGGCAGGCAGACCTCGGGCCAGTTACGCCCGGCCATAATGTATGCAGCACCGCACGTCTTCACGCACAGCCATAAGAGGCGGATGCCGGGATAGAGAGACGGTCTCCATGCACTTTGTCTTTGTCATCGCGAAGCCAAACAGAAACAAGCTGGAGTCGCCGCAAGGGTGTGCATTCTTCATGAACCACGTTGGAAGTCACGATACAGGCCACTTGCGCGAGTTATTTAATATTTTCGCGCTTGTTTTCAGGGGCCGACAGACCACCACGGTCTCAAGTAACACCGCGGCGGAGAGGACGGCACCTCCCCATGCAAAAATGCATTCTTACTTTCTTTAGAACGCTTTCCAACTTTCTATCAACGTTAATAATATCCTATCTACTTTTACTGGCTATTAACGCATGTTACAAGAAAGTCAGTAGGCTCAGTTTTTACTTTTGCTCGAAGAAAGTTTGTTGAAATAAAGTTTAACGGAAGTTGGTAGGCTCTGTTCTTACTTTCGTTTGAAGAAAGCTTGTTAAAAGAAAGTTTTCAAAAAGTTGGTAGGCTCTTTTTTTTACTTTCGTTTAAAGAAAGCTTGTTAAGAGAACGTTTTAGAAAAGTTGGTAGGCTCTGTTTTTGATTACGTTTGAAAGTTTGTTTAAAGAAACTTGGTTGGGGGAGCTCTTTTGTTTAAAGAAAATATAACAAGTGTATTTAATTGATTCATTTGCTCATTTAACACTGCGATAAACAAACGTAACATGCAAAATTGGTAATACCATAATTAGTACGAATACCGCAATGCGACAGTGATAATTCCTTCGTGCAGTTTAAAAGAAAGCAAGGAGACAGAATAACTTTTTGTTTCGTATGCGCGTTTAATCAGGAGAAGCAAAGGTAAAATACGTTTGCCCTACCCAGTGAAATTGTCTGTTTATAATGTTCCTACTCAAAAAATAACGACTTTTATACATAGGTAGTCAAACCATTTACTTCTCCGTGTGAAGGAGAGACGCTACCACTGCTCCATCTTAAGCAGTTGCATTGTTGTACCTTTTGACATAATGTAAGGCGGTTTATTTTTTCTTCGCGACACTCTTTATTTACCTCGGCTTGTTAAGAAACCTTAGTTATACGATTCTATCTAAATTGAACACAAAACTTGGTTGTCTCACAAATACAGTACCTGCGGTCGCTGTTACAAGTGCTTTTGTTTTCATAACGGCGGGTGATCGCTGTGTTGAAATTGGTGGTTGAAGAGAAGTACGACAGCACGAATCCCATAAGTGCTTACTCGGTTGCACAATTGAATAATACATGATTGTCCGGCTGAGCAATGAAAGTAGTGAAAGTGAACGTAGCACGGTCGTATCTGTTTGTATACGCGTGCGTGCAAACAGTACGCTTCTTGCACTTCGGCTGATGCTCCAGTAGTTGTAGCACGCCAGCCATCGCCACGTTCTGTATTTATTCCTGACGCTAAGAGGAAATATAGTCCCGGCAATTCAAGGTGAGGGCGCATATTCTCGAAAACGCGACACTTGGCGCCACAGAAAGCCTGTATGTGGGCGGTGATCTTGAATTTGTGCTCGGTAGCTGTCAAAGAAGCCCGTAGGCCAATCACCATTGCAAGCTGATGGAGCCCCACGGGCAACGCGTTGATTGGCTCGTGTTCGGCAACTAAAGTTCGCTCATGGTTCGGCTTAAATCCTTGTATATGCTTTATAGATGGGGAAGCCTACCCAGGGACTGTAAGCCCAATAAATTGGGTCTCAATACCGGCCCGGCCTCCTCCCAGCTACGACTTCCTTTGAGTAACAAAGTCGAATCTGGAAGGCCGTGCTTTTGCAAACTGCATGCGCCGGAAGCGGATGTGAATCTTGGAGGCGAGATCCGCTTCAAGCGTCAAACAGCCCTTAAGTTCAGCGAGAGCAAGAGGAAAGTAAACGTGTGCGCATGAGAGATTAGTAAGAGGCGATTGGAAGATTGGTGGAAGAAAAGTAGGGCAACCACAAAAAACGGACACGTACAAAAACAAAGTTCACAATAGGGGGTCAGAAAATT
Source organism: Dermacentor andersoni (assembly GCF_023375885.2). Classification (NCBI taxonomy): domain Eukaryota; kingdom Metazoa; phylum Arthropoda; class Arachnida; order Ixodida; family Ixodidae; genus Dermacentor; species Dermacentor andersoni. The sequence goes on along the minus strand of NC_092814.1, from coordinate 365,773,180 downwards.
TGGTTATAGAAATTCATCCTGCATTTTTTTTCTTTTTTTTCTTTTTTAATCTAGGTAGGACATTAGGCAGTATAAGAGCAAGAGTTTGATGGCGCAATCCACCACCCCATTCCAAAGGGGACTCTCATAACATCCATCCATCCATCCATCCATCCATCCATCCATCCAGTTGGACCACCGACGACGTTGGCTGGGCCTGAGTGTTCGTTGCCGTAAGGTGGTAGATGAATTATATTTGAGAAGTGCCTAGACGAAATGTGCACGTTATCATGTGCATTAACCATCGCAGAACCTCCGGACTCATGTAACGCCAATAGTTCGCTGTGTGTTTCGTGCGATGCACCAGCGTCAAAAGTGTGCTACTACAGCGCTTGTCCGAGCTGCCTTTGTTCTACCGAGCTACATGTCCGCCCTCTCTCGTGAAAAGCCTGGCACTCGGACGTCGAATCGTAATGTATGGAAGAAATTGTACTGACTGACATTCTAGTACTGACATTCAACAGCGTTTATTTGAAAGAAACGCGGCTTCTTTATACATTTGCCCGAACGTCTCGCAGACACGTCATTGCACATCATGTGAAACACGCACTTCTACGCGAAAATTATTTCACGTGCAAAAAGAACGTGAGCTTTTGGACGTGAAATCATTTTCTTGAATTCGCATAAGTGCGTGTTTCAGATGATGTGCAATGACGTGTCTGCTAGATGTTTGGGCAAATGATAAAGAAGCCGCATTTCTTTCAAATAAACGTTGTTGAAAGTCAGCGCTCGTGGTGTCGTCTTCTCGACTCGTGTCCCTTCTAGGTTTTGCGCTGTTAACACCAGGACAGTGAACTAGAAAAAATATGGTACCAGCGAAACACAAAGGGCTCGCACACAAGGAAAAGGTGTTAGACACGGATGGACGCTAGCCGTCCGTGTGTAACGCCTTTTTCTTATGTGCACGTCTTCCGTGCTTCGCTTGTACCCCCCTTTTTTCATGTTCATCATGCACCAACGGGCCCAAGAGCTTGCGCTAATGCACCAGAACAGTACATGCGTAATGTATACGTCGACGTCTCCTACGCTTCGCGCGTTGGCACATGATTGCTGTTTGACGCTTGAGCAGATATCAACTTGTATGAAGTTTTTTTTTTTTTTATGTATACCACTCGGTTTGAAGGCGCGCGTCGCGGGAACCTGTCTGTATTGTTTATGTTCTTGCGTGCCTCCTCGCATTGACCTTCTATATTGCAGGGCAGATATAGGCCGATATTACAATAACGAGGCTTCTTTTTAATCAAGATATTTCAGTTAGATGTTGGCCTATATATATGTATATATATATATATATATATATATATATATATATATATATATATATATATATATATATATATATATATATCATTTTAGGAACACGATTTCCGCTCTTGCAATCATAGGCTAGGGCACGGCGTAATAAATTGAGAACTCAGATTTTCTAGTGATACTTCCCGCTCGATTCTATGCCACTCATCGCCCACCGTTAACGGCCGGCTGTTCCAGTACATAAAACACTGGCCGAGGCGTCGGTCAGACCAGTAATGAACAGCGAAGACAATCGCTACAAAATCGCAGGGGCCTAGGTTTCATACTGTTTTTCATGTACTGAATATTCAGTTCTTAATCCAATGTTCCATTTTTTACTGCATATTTGAATCTTGGTGAATATTGTCCTGGTAGTCTGATGTTTGCTGCTGATTTCATTCCTTGCTGAATTTTTACTTGTTATAAAATAGCAGTGTAACCTCCTTAGATATAATGAAGAACCATATGTACAACTATATGCAGATTTATGTTGCTGCCTGTGTGAGGTTCTTTTTGCAATTCCACATGATACGGGTAAATCACACATTTCCACACATACAGTGCAATAAATAAACATTTCTTCCTGTTGAAGGCTATCGGATTCTGGAGGCATTCCTACACCCGACAGAACCTGCGGCCCTGCTGGAAGCTGGACAGCACAATGATAAAGCACCTGATCTGCGTGCTCCACAAAGGTGCATACAAAACTGCCGCTATCTTGTGAGTTGTAAGATACGTTTATGTAATATGCAATCATTTTGCTCTATGTGCCATTTTCAATATTTCTAACGGCAAATCACTTGAATATTATCTTTTGGTGACCTGGAGTGCCCTGAGTTTAATCAACTTACCAAAGTAGCCTCCTCTGAGTTAAATATAATCGTGGGCTTGAGTAAATATGCGTGATATACTCCATACAGGGCCCTATATTTATCTTGCCAAATTGCTTTTCTAAGAACCTCGTTGAGATGCACGAGGTGTCTTTTCATTATGCAGTCTTATGCAGTTAACTTCTCGCACTATTGCCTTTGTGCCTATAATCTTCCCTCCAATCGGTCACACTTATGTATTGCATACCATATTTCATCTCCTAAAAACATTTGCATAAAACAATGTATTTTGTTGCTTTATTAGGTAGCTGCTGAATTCCTAGTGACAGTAGGAAAGTTGAATTCATCAAGCTTATGAAAAATCATTGACCTTTTAATGTTCGAAACTCACTATGAGTCCCAAGTGCAGGTTCGCTTCAGGAAGGAAGCTGGTCTCCTTTATACATTACAGAAATTTGAGTTGGTAACTTGGTATAGGCAACTGCTGAATAATATAACAATAAGCCCAGTGCAGTAGTTGCAAGCCGTACCATGACAGCACAACTGAATGCTGAGCATTCACTGTTACATTGCAATCTTTTTTCTCCATTTCTTTGCCCTTGTTCAGTTGGCGTGGGATAACGCTTGCTTTTTGGAGTCACTTATCTGTAATGCGAAGAATTCATTTTACTTTCCTCGGATTTACCAAAATGTCACAAGGAGGCCCCTGCACTTAATTTTTGAAATATTCATAGTGTGATCATTTGTTGTACTTTAGCGAATTGAGGTTTCGTACTGTGAATAATGCGCTCTAGATCAGCTAGAAAAATGTGTTCTACCACCCAAAATACATGGTTTAGGTAAAAAGAGCCTTAATGCTTTCACACAAAAGTTTCATCATCGAGAGTTTGATGAAATTTTGTCTGGTCCACATAAAACATGACAAAGAAAGACGTAGACTAACGAAATAAAACTTTAACAGCGAGACATATTGACTTCCACACGAAAGCCTTATTAACAATTGGGCAAAAGAAGTAGAAGTGCCTATTTAGTAGGTGTTAGCATGTGACGCAAGCACCGTGCATAAGACGGGGAGAGGGTTCCTTCGTTTCGATAAGCGTGTGTCCTGCTCATTGTATCTCTAGGGACACCACAGGTACAGGCGTGGCTTCCAGTTTCTTTCCTGGCCAATTACAGTAGAGTTCATCCAGTCACTCTTGTACTTAATCACTGCTGCGTGCTCTGCCAAAGTATTTGACGCCACGACTTGCCATTTGTTTCAAGTAGAGGGCTTTTCAGCTGCCTGCCTGCCATATAGTTCAAGCAAGCCGAGCCAAATACAAATTTACATGCACATTGTACTTTTCAGTGTAAGGCAAGTAATTGTGGAAGGTTGCTGTAAATGTACATATGCATTTCTTTCATGGTGCATACTGCGCGTTCAATATTTTCAGTCTACAAGCAAGATGTAGAATTTGGCAATTACTGTCTTTGAAATTTGTTCATATCTCTATTGAATATGGAGCATTTCTTCTACATGCTTGTTTAGAAGTAATCTGTCAAATACCATGTAGAATACGCTTTGTAAGACACTATGGTTATGGATATTCTATAGCGGAGCATTCCAGGCAGCTGCGTCTATTACTGAGTTTACTGTGGCTAAATACAAGAAATTTGTAGTAACAAGGACTGTTGGAAGGACGTTTCAAGTTTGTCTGTAAAGTTGTATACTGCATAAGTGATGCCACCGCATTTATTGACAGTTAGGCATGTATGGCTGAAGCCATTCTGAGAACTCTGAATATCCTTGTTGCAACTGATTTGTGGCTACTTTACACAATTGTATTATTTCTACATGAAACAGGCGCATATTCTGTGCAGCAGTACTGCTTAACTCGCTTTTTGGGTGGTGTTCCAATGCCCACAAGGACGTTGCCGAAAAAGAGGCCTTGGGCTCCATATGTGTGAATGCCATTCTAAGCATGTGCGGCAAGGCAGTCAGTTAAAACCTTCGCTTTCATTGTACGTCATTTAAAGTTCTTGCGCATGCCTGCTACATGCTGTCCCGTCCGCGTACACTCACACACTGCATCAGGCTATTCTCTTTTTGCATTTTTCCTCCCTTAGGCTCACAGCAAGGCACCTTAGTTTCACCACGGGGTTACGAAGAATGCATTATCGTCGCTGCTTGTTTGTGCCTTCGAAGGACATGTATGAAAGGGTTGCAAAATAAATATCGCTGTTTGCAAAGATTGTTGTGTTTTGATTACAGATGCATTTATATCCCACTCATGTGCAAGGTTACATCAAAACAGTACCAGAATACTTCAAAAAATTCTGGAGAAAGCAGGAAATGTCACCAGGATGTTTCTGAAACGTGCAAGAAAATTGCAAGGATGTTTCTAAGGTGAGCAACAGATAGCTGAAAAAAATGTTAATAGGACGTTTCTAGGTGGAGAAATAAAAAAGGTGGTTGAATGTTGCGATAACGTTTTTAAAAAGTATGAAGGCGGTTAGTAAATACTGCTTTTAATGTTTGAAGCATGTTTATTCATCGTTTAAGGAAAGTTGGTAAATAAATTCTTTATTCAATATCGGTGGCCAATAGTCGACAGGAGGTTCGTATGAAGTTTAAGCTGTAGGAAGTTTAAAAACGGTTTGAAAACATTCAATAAGCCGTCGGTAGGTTCCAGTAACATTTGTCTAAAAAATTTTTATTCGAAGTTGCTAGAAATTTTTATGGAGTTGGCTTTCGTGCTCGGTACTATGCAACTCTTGGAAGAACGAAGCGTATACCTAGACTTACTAAAAAAATTAAGAAAACAAAAAAAGGGGGCAAACATGCCGACGGACACGGGAGGTGGCCTCTTCCGGGCATTCGCTTGACACACAGCGCTGCCAGCGCACTTTCGGGCACTTCTCCGCGCTTGTGCTCAAAGTATGTGGCCCATACATAGAGCGATGTCCACGACAGGGATAGTGCTGGAATCGAGTGCTATTCGCGCCTGGACACCTACAGCATGAAATGCCCCAAAATATCAATACGAAGAGTGCGGCCGATTAAACTCAACAGCGCGAGGAAACGCGGATGCATCGAACATGTACACGGTAGCTAACAGAGAGCGTCCTGTGCGTGCGCTTCTTTGGCAGCGTATATTCTCAAGCGTTGTTTAAGCGTGGAAACGTGGTCGCATTAAAGTACGTTCCGAATAGGCGCCCCCTCCCCCTCATTTTGGCCTAACGGCTGCACTTGTGTTGTTTATTCCTGTATGGAACGATAACAGAGTGAGAGAAAAAAAAATAGAAAGAAAGACAGTGACGCCCACCAGGCGCACATTCCCGTTTCCTAACCTATAGGGCGGGGTAAGGGGATTATCACATAAGAAAGAAAGAGAGAAGACAGAAGATTAAGATAGTTGTGGATAGAGTTTCATAATTAAAGACGAACTGGATGGAGGAGTGGTAGATACCACTATTGGAACAAAACCCGTAAATCTTTCTTTACTTCAGCACAGCGCCTGTGCCAGCGTAAAGGATGAATTGCGCAGCTGGTAGGATAGAAGGAAGGCTTAGGATGCGCGTTTCTTGCCGATTTCCTTTCCTAATCAGTCACCAGTCACTACCTCCGCTGGATACACCAGGATTTCTTTCTTTTTCTTTTTTTTTATTAGAACACTTCATTTTAAAAGAAACTGTCATATAGGCCCTTGGCTTTCGTGCAGGCAGGCTGCGTGTTTAGGCGAACATTAAGAGCAAGAAAACTTTGGAAGATAATTTCTCTAAATTAGCGGAAAAGTGCAAAATAATATTTTAATTACTAACTTTACGACACGTGTCGTAATTGCGAGATTGAAGTCGAGGAGCAGTGAAGTCGTGCCTGCTTAGCGGAAACACTTAACACTAGCACCGCTCTCACGATGCCCGGCCTTAAAGTTTGCTACAAAAGAGATTTGTTTTCCAGTTCACAGTTATCCAAACTCCTGCTTCAGACAGTTCGAGACTATCTTAACTGTAACGCCCGTGCATCTTTATTACAATCTGGGTATGAATATCTCAAAAGTAGCGCTGTCGCTACTTTTAGATCTCGTACATAGCAGACACTTCTTCACTATATACTCCTCAGCTTCGAATTCGCAATAGCATAGTACGTCCTACAGGAATCGACTAAAACTATTTAGTGAATCTCTCGAAGTAGCCACTTGAACATTGAGACTTGTCGCGAAAGTATAACGTCTGCCTCTTCAGGCAATCGGCCTGTTCAGGCGTAATTGTAATGAACGTTCCAAGTGATTTAAAAAAAAAAACATTTCTTTGAGCTGGAAAGCGGACATCCACACACGGTAAGTTGAAACTTTGAAAAATGCTTATGTTCTTAGTTTATAGACTTGTTCCAAGTGAGAGCTCTTTTTCTTTTCTAGCCAGCATGAAGTATTTCATAATTTACTTCTATGTTTTCCTCTTGCTTACAGCTTTGCCTGTAGCTGCGAATTTTGGACAGCGGGCTCGTTAGTTTGGGGCAAAAGAAGCGATGCGACATCGTGCAACCGAGCGCTACTTCGCGACTGAAAGTTCTCCTACCGCGATGGCCGCATTCCGGTGCTTTGAAATCAATAAACGTTAGTGAAATTACCCGTAAGGAATTAAAGGCACGCAAAAAAAGTCCAGTTACCTACCTCTATACATCCCTCATACCCTCACCGAGCAGCTTGGGGTAGAAAAACCCAAAAACCAAGATAAAGTTAAGCATTTGTCATTTTTGCAATGGGCCAAGTGACACAGATGAGTCATACTAAAACGTATTTTTTTTTCAGAAGCGTATAGTGGCATTTTGACTATTCGCATGAAGCACGTCAATATAAGGAAACCCTACGTGCACAATAAATGGCAATGCGCAGGTGGCTCATTAAGAAGATTCACAACATAAATTTTTTTTTTCTAAATCACTTTATGGCAAGCGTTCGCACTGCGAAATTAAAGCCCAGAAGTAGTGAAGTAATAGCTGCTTAGGAGAAATCTAAAGAGCATTGCTGCTTTCGAGATATACGTCTCCAATGTCTGCTAAAAAGGTACATTAGTGTTCCAGTTCATATCCTCCAGAACTATTTGACGCGCGCAATTAGGCAACTGTTCATGACAAACAAGTTTCTTCTATTCGCATGCAGCCCCCTGATTCACATGAATTTTCGGGCTATATAGATTCTGTGCAGCCCTGAAAGCACTTGCTGAGCTGAATTGGTGGCTCGTTTGTATTTCTACTAATACCGAGGTCTCATTTACGCCTGCCGGCTGCACTTCGATCGATCTAGAATATAACACCACCAGTATTATGAGGAACTTTAGTTAGTGTCCAACTATGGCCTTCTTCTTAAGAGCGGTGCTTCTAAGTGGTGCGTTGGGCGCCTCGATGCGATGGAATGCTAAGGTATTCACCTAGTGATACCCACAGGTGACGTACGCGTCACAGAAGCGCTTGGACTTAAAGTGGACGGAAGCATGAACCGGTCAGCAGTTGAGATAAGCAAGAGAGGTTTGGAGTATTGGTGGGGAAAAAAATTCGCAATGCCGCAACATTCATAGCGGGATGGATTACCAGCGAAGCTGTTTAGGCTGCATACATGAGCTGTATACACGCGCTGCATACACGGGCTGCATACATTATGAAGTCATTCAGTCTTTTTTCTCATACGGCACCACGCTAGCCGACACAAGCGCCACTACGATGACCGCACCTCCCATGCATATGCCGCCACCGCTGCTGCAGCCTCGCCGGCACCTCCAATGCGCGTGAAGTCATAACCACAGACGCGCGGACAACGTGCACAGGCGCTGTCGTCCCACTCTTTCCATGCACGGATGTTGGGTTGCCGCATGTGTTGTGGAATGTGTTGCGGCATGGACCATCTGACTTACGTGGCGCACGCAACAAACTGTGTCGATCAATGACTGATTTCCCGTACCTCTAGTACAAGCCCGAGCGAGTCGATTGTTTTGCATGACTGGCACAACTGCTTTGCATAGCCTTCAGAAAACATTAACGCTAGATATGGTGAAAAAGTTTTCATTTTCCTGCCTGTTTCTACCCTCTGGTCTGTTTCTCAGACAATCCTTTTCTCTCTTCGTCCGTTCTTTTCTGACGCGGGAAGACTGAAGACGCGACTCGCTGTGCCAGGACCAATTTGAGGGCAAGTGAACAGCAAAACGAGCGAGGCGGGACTCTAGCGCGAACCTCCAGCGACCAGCAAGTAAAGGCAGGAGCTGTGAAAGCGGCGGCCATCCACATAAAGAAAAGACGAGACAAAAACTGGGACATATACGAATGCCTTGATGATGTGGGTTTCTTCCGGAATGCTTCCGGCCAAAATCTTCTGAAAGCTTGGGGTTCGAAACTGTCGGCAACGCGGAACTCGCGGCGACAGCTTATCGTGGCGCCAGCCGGAAGCTTTGATCCCCCTTTTTAAAGGAGAAGCGGAAACGGCGGAATGACCTGGAAGAGAAAGAATTCTCTTCCCCCCCCCCCCCCTCTCCGCTCCCCCACTGTCCGCCCCAGCCAGCACAAAGGCTCCTGTTGTAATTCATCGCTGCTGCTTAGATGGCAGTTTTTGAGTCGGGTGAAGCTTTCGTGTCTCTTGTTTACTTCACAAAATCCCGCTTCTCAAGCTGACCAGAATTTTTTTTTAATGAAACAAAAATGAAGGGTTGGGGAAAGGGTGAACTGCGACAAATCCAGTACGCTGGAGATAACTTGGCGCCGGAGTACTAATACCACGCGACATTTTCGATCGCTTTAAGAGCTCCTATCTGGCAGTTTCGGGAGGTCTCTCTCTCTCTCTCTATTCTTTCTTTGCCCCGAAATCTCAATGCGCTCAAATCACTTGCTTTTTTGTTCTTGCTGAGTTCTAGTACCTGCATGCTGTCTCTGTGAAGAAATAACCCGGTGACCCCCATGGGAAAGTATCAACTCCAAAAGGGATAAGCAACTTTTGCAACTTCAAGCATCGTTCGAAGCCCATTAGTTAGGGTGTAAAAGTTGGTAGGTGTGGTAGAAAGGCGGGAGAGAGGCAATGCGGAATATTCAGTAATTGTAGTCCGGACATAGGGGTGCAGAGGAGGAAAGTTGGGTGCACGACATTTCTCAGCGCCGATCTAGGCGAACCGGCATGCGTATTACTTATTTATTTATTTATTTATTTATTTATTTACATTACCCCTAAGGGCCCTCCCAAGAGGGTATTACATAGGGGGGGGGGGGGGCACAAACATGAAATATACACAGGAAATGAAACTACATCAAATAAACATACACACAAGGAACATAAAATAAATAGACATGAACAAGGGGTATATGCACTTAGTCATGTAAACACAAGAACATTTTACATATTATGTTAATATGTGCAATAACCATAAGTAATATCTAATCTGCTACCACTAAGTTTTCTTGCAACAAAGTTTGGAAAGATGGTAAGTTAACTTCAGTAGCTATGCGTGATGCTAGGTTATTCCATTCTATAATTGTGCGAGGAATAAATGATTTTGCGTAGAGCGATGAGCGGCAAATTATACGTTTTACCTTGTTAGCGTGGTCACGGCGCGGGAAAACTGCAGGGGGTGGTGAAAAGAAGTCATCGTGAAGCGTGGAATGGTGATAAAGTTATGTACAAAATGGTGGGGGTTGGTAGGGGGAGTTATTATTCGTAATACTTTCCCCACATTAGCGCTCGAAGCTGAGAGAACATGTTGCTCCTACGATCCGAGGAATCCGGGATAGGATTCCGGCACGTACTGTAATGTTAAGCTCGGGTTGCTTTACATTATGTAAGTTATCCTTTTGACAGAAATAATACTCTAATCAGTACTGCAGCAGTTATAATACTGTCAACATGACAACTCACCACTATGTCATTCTCCTACAAGACACACTCGTTATACCGGAACATTGGTGAATGTTGGCGCCACTTTCACAGCAAGATCAGCGTGTATGTGATCAGATTGCAAGCCGTATGCACATAGTATTGCATAATCTGCAATCCAAGAGATCATTACTGATTGCTATGGAATCTATTTAGCAAAATTATTTTTAAAAATATTTCTGAAACGTATTAACGAGTACCTTCACAAATTTAACTTACTAAAACCTTGCCAACTTCATTCTCGTGCAGGTATAGTTCAACCAGTTTAGCTTTACTATCATTAATCGATTTCTTAAAGTCTTCCATAGAACCGTCAAGCAACCTACGGTTGCTGAACAGGCAAGCCCTATCCATTTTTCTGGAACGTGCGGTGCCGGATCAAATTAAAGACATCAGAATAAACCCACGCAAGAATATACTCGCCATAGACGTGTACAACGCGAGTGCGCTTGGAACACTTCAAGAAATCACGGAGCTTGGCGGAATCAAAATGCGCCCCTTCATCCCGATCGACGACACATCGATAGCCGGTGTAATTTACGACATTGACATTGCCATTCCCAATGAAGATTTACCTAGCCTCATCAAGCCGGCAAACGAGGGCACGATCATTACGCAAGTGCGCCGTCTTGGGAATACGCGCTGCGTAAAAGTAATCTTCAAGGGGGATTGCATACCCTCCCACGTTAAAGTCGGACATTTTCGACATCCAGTTCGACCATTCATCCAGAAGCCGCTTCAATGCCATCAGTGTTTCAGGCTAGGACACGTAAAGGGCGTGTGTCCGAACTCGCTTCTGTGTCCCCGTTGCGCTGAACCTCATGCAGAAGTGACCTGCGGTGCCACAGTTCTGAAGTGCGCCAACTGTGGCGGCCCTCACGCAGCCTCGTCGAAAGACTGCCCCCGCATCAAGAGGGAGCGCGCGGTTCTGAAGCAAATGGCCAGAGACAATTCGGCCCACAGGGAGGCAGCCGAAGTAGTCCGGCGTCGGCGTCGACGTCGGCACCGTCGTAAGTCTTCAAAGAAGGCGCATGAGCGAAGCGATAGTACCCGCTCCACTACGGTACCACTTAGTCGCGACGCGATAGGGCCCACCACTTCCACGAGGGCATCAGATAAGACTCTTTCTTTAGAGGAATGGCCTACGCTACCGAGCCGCTCCCTTGCTAAGGAACCTCAGAGGGTCACAGCGCCACCGGAGCCTTCTCCGGCCATTGATGATTCACCTAAAACAGATCAAGTCATCTCGGTGCTACGTTCCCTCATGGAGGCCATCCGAACGATTTTAGTTGAGCTGGGGACACCGTCTGCTCGAAGCGCACTTAAAGTGCTGGACGCCTTAAGCCCAGTGCTTGAATCCCTCAACTAGAAAGATGGCTACCCATACCCCATCCTTCCGAAAAGAAGTCAAGGCAGCGTCCGTCATGCAGTGGAACGCCAGAGGGCTAAAATCACGAATTTCAGATTTCCGTCAGTATGTGTACACCAATGTGTTTCCACTCATCGTCATTTGTGAGCCCAACTTGTCGAAACCAATCAGACTGTCAGGGTACGAATGTTTCATGTCATCAACAAATAGTGCATGCAGCAAAATCATCATTTTTGTTCGTCGGGAACTCACCTATGTTTTGCAACCAATTGCGCCCCACGACGACAATCAGTATATATGCGTCACAGTTAAAAAGAACAAACTCTTGTTTACTCTCATAGGCGTGTATATATCGCCTTCCAACAATTTCGACACTAAAAGATTAGCGGATATCTTGAGTGTTTGCCCCGCTCCATGGGTCATCATAGGAGATTTCAATGCACACCATCCAGCATGGGGAAGTACAAAGACAAATGCAAGAGGACGAAGATTATCAAGCATCGCCTACAACTATGGCCTTACTCTCTTGAACGATGGTAGCCCCACCTTTCTTCGAGGCGTGACATACGGCAGCTGCCTCGACCTTGCTTTTGTCTCCAACTCTCTCGCCAGATATGTGAAGTGGTTTCCGGATATTGAGACCCATGGGAGTGATCACATTCCCACCTATCTGAACATCAAAGGCTTGATGTCTAGATCTGGCCCACGGAATACCATTCGGACGATTCAATGGGCCAACTTCAAATCTGATATGGAAGATGCCTGCAGCGAGGGCCTGCCCTCTGGGTTAGAACAAACAATTAAAAATACGATGCGGAACGCCACTCGCATACTGACGATCTCTCACACGCGAAACGACTTCGACATAGAATTAGAGCGACTTCGCGCACTTCGTCGCCGGGCGGAACGTCGATATCGGCGTACAAGATCAATCCATGACCTTAGGGCAGCCAGGAGGATACAAAAGAAGATTCAGCGTCGAATGAATAGATTAGCGTCGGAACGTTGGGCAACGTTTTGCCAAACACTCGACCCCCGCAAGCCACTGTCTCACATTTGGAAAACGGTGCAAGGTCTGCGTTGCCTTCCGGAACAGCGTTTTCCATTCAAGGCACTCGCGCTTTTCCAAGGGCGGCAAGACATCGATGTCGCAGAAGACTTTTGTGTGCGAATGGCAGACCAAGCGACACGCCCAGATCCTCCAGCCCGAGATGATGTCCCCCATTCCCGAGATTGCCGCATGGACCTTCCTTTTACAATGGAGGAGCTCGAGGCGGCACTAGCTCTCTGCAGGCGCTCATCATCTCCGGGTCCAGATGGTATATCATACCGAGCCTTGTGCTATCTCGGAGAATCCGCACGGACAGCACTATTGAGTCTCTACAACACCTCATGGCAGGAGGGAAATGTTCCTGACGAATGGAAAGTGAGCCGCCTGGTGCCAATATTGAAGCAGGGCAAATCCCCACTAGAGCTCAGCTCTTACCGCCCGATAGCGTTGGCCAGCTGTGTAGGAAAGATAATGGAACGGATGATCCTTGGCCGCCTGGAATGGTACCTTGAACACTACAAGATTTATCCGAGTTCCATGGCTGGTTTCCGACGTGACCGCTCTTCCATCGACAATGTAGTTGATCTCGTTTCATATGTCCAGCACGAAAGGTCCCGTAAACGTTTATCTGCAGCTTTATTCTTAGATGTGAAAGGGGCATACGATAACGTATTGCATGAGGCTATTCTCGACGCTCTTGTGACGGTTGGCCTAGGTGGCCGAGTATTTTTATGGATTGCAAGCTACCTATCTGCAAGATCATTCTATGTATTAACTGACGATGGCCCAACTACGCGACGCTATACCAGCAAGGGCGTTCCTCAAGGCGGTGCTCTCAGCCCGACGCTATTCAACCTCGCTCTTATTGGGCTTGCTGAACACTTGCCAACTACCACCAAAATTTCAGTATACGCAGACGACATCTGTCTCTGGACTTCGGCAGTCACACGTCCTCAGATACGTGCACGGCTTCAGAGAGCGGCTACTTTGACAGCGAGCTACTTGTGTGAACAAGGTCTCAGCATATCGCCAGAAAAATGCGCCCTAGTGGCGTTTACTCGCAAACCAATGACGCCTTATGTCATCTCAATCAACGGGCGGACCATTTCCTATGTCAGAACCTACAGATTTCTAGGCGTAATTATCGACCGAGACCTCTGTTGGAGCCCGCACGTGGCTTACATGAAACGACGCCTAACAGCAACCTCCCAGTTGTTTAAATACCTGACAGGAAAGACGTGGGGGATGTCAGTAGACGCAATGCTGAGACTCTACAGAGCTCTCTTTCTCGGTTTTTTAAGATACAGTCTACCTGTACTGAACAACACCTGCAAGACAAATATTCGTGTTCTGCAAGCAGCGCAAGCTCAAGCACTCAGAGTTTGTCTTGGTTTGCCGAGATGCACGTCAACTGAGGCAACTATTGCGATTGCTCGGGACCATCCAATGCAGACTCACATCACGGTGGAAACCCTGAGAACGCATATCAGACATTTGGCACGGGCCCCCTATCACCACCTTGCAACACTACCTTCAGACAGGCACCAAGCATCATTCTCAAAAACTATTATCAAGTACAACGACAAACTTCCCTCGGGCTTCACCGCTGCATCTAAACCATCGATGCCCCCTTGGTGCCTTGTCAGCCCCACAGTCCATCTCAACGTGCCAGGAATCGGGAAAAAGTCTGAGCTGTCGTCGCCTGTGCTGAAACAACTGTCTCTGCTTCTTCTGCACGAGAGGTACGCAGACAGTGCACATATTTATACTGACGGTTCCACAAACATCCAGTGTTCGTCCGGTGCTGCAGTCGTCCCAGAAAGAGGTATTACCATCAGCTTTAGGACTGACCACCCAACGACATCTACATCTGCGGAACTAGCTGCTCTTCGAGCTGCACTTTGTTTTGTCAATCGGGAACCACCTCGACAATGGTCAATTTTCAGCGACTCAAAGGCAGCCCTACAATCTGTACTATCAGCTCTGCGTCGCGGGCCATCTGAACAGCTCGTATTCGATATTAGATGCCTACTTCATACATCACATGAGAAAGGACATCACGTGACGTTTCAGTGGCTGCCAAGTCACTGCGGCGTCATCGGAAATGAAGACGCCGATAAAGCCGCTCGGACAGCTCTTGAAGACACACAGGAAGAGGCCATACCACTTTCACGTTCCGACGCAGCCAGCAGACTTCAAGTGCTTGCACAGGAGATCACGCTCTCTCTATGGTGCACACCAAGCAGCCAGACCAACCGCAGCGATCATCAACACGACCTGCCCTCCTTGATGCATCTCTGTATGCCAACCGGACTCCGCCGAAGTGAGGCCACCCTGCTTTATCGCTTATGGCTAGGGGTGGCCTTCACGAAATCTTACTCGTTTCGCATTGGAATGGCCGACAACGCTCTCTGCAATGCCTGTCTTTGCGAGGAGACGCTGGAACACATTCTGTGCGACTGTCCTGAATATAATGTTCAGAGACAGTCCATGGCGTCCGTTCTAGCGCACCTTGACAGTAGACCATTGTCAGTTGCAACCATTTTCACATATCGCCGACTGAAGACATCGCAGCTGAAGGCGACGAAGGGACTACTTCGGTTTATGAAGGATACGGGCTTGGACAAGCGACTGTGACAGTGATGTCACGTACCACACAAGAGTGACAGACTGTAACCAACGATGTGTGTGCCGTGTTATGTGCCCTCTATCTCTTCTCCCCATCTTTCATCCCCCCCATCCCCCTCCCATGTGTAGGGTAGCAAACCGGTTTGGCAAAACTGGTTAACCTCCCTGCCTTCCTTCTCCACTTTTTCCTTCCTTCCTTCCTTAAAGTCTTCCATCGACAACGGCGACTTCTTCGATTCTATATTTCTTGATTTCACTAAAGCCTTTGACACCGTTAATCATAATATTTTATTTACTCAACTAGAATCATTGGGTATAAGCTGCTCCACCTTTAACTTTTTTGAATATTACTTACTTGATGGCGAACAATCAGTCTGCATAGGTGGCGTTTACTAAAATGTTAAGGTCGTTATTCAAGGGGTACCGCGTGGCACAATACTTGGGCCTTTATTGTTTTGTATCTACTATAATAATTTACCTGGTTGCAATAATCTTCCTAACGTCGTTCTTTACGCTGATTATACCACCCTTTCCATGTCACACACATCGTTAGCAACGCTAATCACTAAAATGAACAACGAATTGACCAAAGTCACTCAATGGTGTTCTATAAACAACGTAATGTCAACGCGCCCAAACTCAGTTCATGATTTCTAAATCATCTCAAAAAGTTCTCCCTTATTTACCGCAAGTATCCATAGGCCATCATTTAATCCGAGTTGCCGATTGTGTAACCTTAATTGGCATAAAATTGGACCCTAGTTTCATGTTTAATGATTATAATGCTTATGTTAGGCAAAAAGCTGCTTTTGGCATAAGAGCTCTCACAAAATCTCGTCCATATTTTTCTGTTCACGCCCTATTGTCTTTATGCTTTGCCTTCATACATTGTCACTTTACATATGGCATTACTTCGTGGATAAATACACGCCTTATTGTCTTTGGGTCATATTCAGGAGAACATGTTCTACAAAAAAGCCGGCGAATTCCAGTCATAGGTTAACTTTTAACCTGTATGTAGACTTCGAAAGTATGTTAATGTTCTTCAATGATTCTCACGTTGTAAAGATTGATATATGTGGTATGCGTGGCGCTTCAAACCGTATGCGTTATTTGCTCATTGGCCCGTGCGGCTCACCACGCGATGAGAATTGGGGCCCTGTAACGTAAAACTATTTCAATCTGGGTTTTTTAATTCCAATCTTCTGACGTCAAATTTACGTGACCACTGACGCAAGCATCGGGCAGTAACCCGCCGCCTTGTTTGAAAAGCCCAGTAAAACTCGCTTCTCGTTTATAGGATTTCACTTTCTTTTCCTTTCAAAGCGAATAGCATTGCCTACATTGAGCAGTTTTTCTTATCTAACTGGCTGAGAAGAGGCGAGGAACACGTTCAATTGGAGAGAGTTTCGATGGGGCCAAGCCAGCGCAGTGAAAGGAGATAACCGGATGAGGAGGGTGTTGCCGGCTGGTGCGATTGGTCCGCTTCCCTTACCTAGCTTGCGGTGGATGGTTGAAAATCGCCGCTGTGTGCAACGGAAGGTAAAAATGCAGCTAAAATGGATCCTCAGGAAAGTAGAGTTGCCAGAGCAACGCCTTATATGTGGTGAAAAGTCTCGATAACATTGAACTGCCACGCAAAATATTTTCTTATATGCAAATAAATCCATACTCCCCGGCAGCTCCGAATACCCTGTGCCACAGCAACCTGCGGGCAGCTATCTTCAATTCTTTTCAGAACGGGGCAGTTTAAGGTCATTCAGAAAAACTTTGAGTATTGTTCGGGATATCAATGCGTCTTCAACGCGTACACGTCTCTTTGACGCGATGCGTTTTCGTGGTTTTGTGGCGTCACGGGCCAGAGAGGAAAAGTGGGTGCAGCCCTAAAAAGTCTTGCCAATAGGAATTGGTCAAACTTTTTCGCTAATGGCGAGAAAGGAGTGGATTCAGAAATTATTATTTTTTTCTTTTATTCGGCCTAATCATGCGTATTCAGCATGCACATATCATATCAGATCGGGCGTTTTCCCGATTTTGGTGTCGTCGCGTGACATATACAGGCGCAGTGGGTGGTGGCTGCAAAATTTTTTTGACCAATCGTGGAGGGCCTATAGCAGAAGTGGAATAGGCAAGTTTGGAACAGCTTTACGTTATAGCGCTCCTGCTGCACGGGGACACTACGTGAATTTCGAAGGAAGACGATGTCGCGAAACATGTCGTAAGTTCCCAGCAGCAAGTGATTGAAACTCACGACCACGTTGAACGTTCTACGCGTACGGCGAATACAGCAGACACGCGTCAGCTCCAGTGACTTTGCGAGCCAATTTGCGCCTGTCGACGCGTAATTCGAGACCGTTTAACGGGCCGAATGAGCGCGGAGGTGGACACATAGCGCTAATGAGGCAGCTTCCATTTGATGAAGCACAGCGTTAGCACTTACGTACACTGATACTTTGACTACCACAAAGCAGCTGCAGCGAGTCAGTGAAGCTCCATTACTCTCTATCAGAAAATACATAGGCTTCAACTACACCTTCGTCTACAAGAGAAAAGGAAATAAGGAAAGAAGGAACAAGCATCGACCAACACCTCTTATATACTATCCGTTTTCCCTTCTCTTAGAGAAAATCAATATTCCCTCCGCTGCCCCACATGTACCGTTGCGGCACGCTACACCTGCTGTGCAACTCGATGGGAGAGGGAAAAGTGATGAGGGAAAGGCAGGGAGATTAACCAGGCTCAGCTCGGTTGGCTACCCTGCACTGGCGAAGGGGAAGTGGAAATTAAATGTGGGAAGAAGGAGGGAAGTTTCACAGTATGCACGAAAACATGCGAAACGAAGCGTTCATCCTTCAGTTCATCAGAAGCGGTGATATACGTAGCATAGCTTGGTGCATCTGTAGAAACGCAGCATTGCTTTCGCAGTTTCGCACACCGCAGACACACGAGGCCACGTTCCCGGCATCTCCTCTTCCTTAAAATGGCTGCCGTTTATTTGCTCTTAAGCTGTGCGATGGCAAGGCTCTCATCTTTGTATTACGGGCAGTCACACGGGAGGTGTCTTAATTAAAGTTCCTTCCCTGCTACATGTGCTACAATTAGCACTGTCCACCATTTGCAGTTATTTCAATAGGCACTTTGTAAAAGAAACGCCCACTCTGCAGGTGGAACGGTACTACACAGTTTTACTCGACGTTTGTGAAAATACAGGTCGAGTAAAACCAAGTAAAAGTCGTTTTTCATATATGGCTCAAAGGCGTGTAGGTATCTGTTATTGCATTCTAGTGCAATCCACTTCTTCAAAGTTATGGTATGAGAAAGACCACTGAAGTGATGCGCTGCAACCGTTCTCGATAACACAATCGAGATGCTCTCTCTTTCTCCCTGTGCTTGAATGGCAGCCTACTCGGCACTTTCTTTGGCGACGATATCGCAGTGCCCTGTAGCCACTGAAATATTAAATTGTACGCGAACACTTATGGCAATATATATTCTCCTGGTTCATGATGCCGTACGTAGGAAAGAAGAAAACTCGAGCTGTTATGATATTAAAATACAAACGCCCGCTGCTTCAACTTAGGTCCGGAAATCTGGAACTGACAATGGTGCACCATTAACGCCCCATGTTGAAGGCGATAGAATTTTTCGGGAACGAGTTCTGCTTCTTTTCACGTCAGGTATTTCCCTATGAAAGGCCGCTTAGCATGACTGGCCAATTTGCGCACAATTTCGCGTTAATCAAGCGTTATTCAAGCTGAAACGCTGCGAAACGGGTGGAGCCATAAAGTATAGAAAAATAGACGAAAGTGCTTAGTACGCCACCATAAAAATGAAAAATAATAAAAAAAAACATATCAAGCTTTCTTTACTAAGGCCCTTACTAGAAGCCTAAAATTATTAGAGAAATTAGCGAACCAAAATAAGTAATTGTAGACAAGTTCTATCTGCTGCCAAAAATGCTAGCTGCACATTTCGCCAACTTTTCATCATGACATCGTTTTGTTTCAAATAAGAGATGGTCAATGAAACTTTGGTAGGCAATTTTCATACGCTCCGTCTTCCTTTTGAGCCACACTTTCACTAAATCTATACAAATCGTGCCTTATTATTCCACACACAGACGTATATATATATATATATATATATATATATATATATATATATATATATATATATATATATATATATATATATATATAGTTGAAGGAACGAAGAGGCACACTTACCAAAATTGCATGTTTAATGGTGTAACATTCCGGCCTTGGCACGGCCTTAATCAGAATAAACCGCTTATTTATTTATTTATTTATCTATTTATTTATTTATGCTGACAAAGGCGGTGCCATGGCCGATATGTTAAACCATTGAACACGTAATTTTGCTAAGTGTGCCCCTTCGTTTCTTCAACTACCTATGCACCGAAGCTACAGAACTTTTCCTTGAAATATATATATATATATATATATATATATATATATATATATATATATATATAGCTTGACCAAACCTGGGTGATGTTGATTGTCGTCGCTTGGAGATAGTGAAATTGTTTTTTTTTTCATTCCACCGAATTTCGTAATTAGTCTTAATTAATTATTAGTCAATATCTCAAATGTTATAATTAGATCAAACGTGTCAATGAGGAAATTCTAGAGCGACGTCAAAAACCCTCGATACAGCTTTCTGTTGCTCAAGCTGAAGCAAGAAACAGAAAGCTTTCTGCTTTCTGCTTTCTGTTTCTGTTGCGACTGGCCGCTCGAGGCACTTTGAGTGTATTCGCGAGCTTCTTTCACGCTCGGAAAAACGCTTTCGTGTAGCACGTATTGAGCAACAGGAAGCTGTATCGGGGGTTTTTGACGTCGCTCCATAACTTTCCCATTGGCACGTTTTATCTAATTATAATATTCGAGATCTTGATTAATAATTAATTAAGACTAATTACCTAATTCGGTGGAATGAAAAAACGTAATCTGAGTATCTCCAAATGACGGCAAGCAACATTACCTTGGTTCTGTCCAGCTACGTGGTATTCGCGTGTTTTTAAGCTCGGGCTAAAGTTAGCTGGAACACCTTGTGCATATTGGACAAGAGGGAAACCGTGGGGCACGATTTGTATTAGTCATATAAGAAGCTCACATAAGACGATGAAATGTTATTGGTGTCATTGTTTGTTGGCTTCTAATGATATGACTATATATATATATATATATATTTAATTCTGGAATGTGTGAAGGCGTTCTTGAGAGTGACTGCACCCGCAGCTTGGCGCAAAGGCCGCCAGCACAATAGAGGAACCGACATGCCTGCTTCGGCGAGACTTTTACAGCTGCTAGGCCTTTAAAAGCGCCGGTTTAGTGCCAAACCTTCCCTGACCTTGAAGTTGTCGACGAACTCAGAGACGCCGAACTTATCTCGCTACAGCCAAGGGCCATAAAACAAGGGGCGTTATAGTCAGACACGAAACCAGCGGGGTAGACCAAATTCGATCGGAAACTATATGAGTGAATAAAGAAAGCAAACCTGGAATGCTCGAAAGTAGTAAGGACGAACCCGACGTATAAAGTAGCGTGAACTCTCGCTCCACTCGTATATAGCGGCCCGATAGCTCGGCAGGGATAGTCAAAAAGCACCAGTCGAGCGTTATTACGAATCTTCCCTATCCATTTTTTATACACTCGTCTTCGTGGAACTGGTAGGGTCCGCGCAGATATGACTTCGGCCCGAGCAGTGGACTTTCAATTTGGCTTAGTGTAGTTTCAGCTTGGCACGCAGGTTTCTATTTGGCCCTTTCAGTTGTCTGCGTGTCTATACCCGCAGCCAACGTATTCCCTCTGGTAGCTTGTCGGTGCCCTTTCGTTAGCGTTGCACCCCGTGTCTTTCTTGTTCTCTGCACAAGGCACGACTTGTATTGAACTAGTCATGCATTTCGCTCAGGAAAGAGTCTTCAGTACTTTTATGTGCTGCTCGTGTTTGTTTGTAGCAAGGCTGTGTGAGTAAGCGTGCCCTCGCGTGTGTCTGCGTAAAGACGCTATCGGGGGAAGTACAGCGATTTCAGCCCAAGCCCCGGCTGTCGTCGCGCGTGAGCGGATCTAGATAGGAAAGTGAATCAATGTCTGCTCTTGACTCCGCGCGACCTTGCGTGCGGCAGCGCGTCCTGCTTTTGGCACTTGCTTTTCTTTTTCTGTGAGCTTGTGTCTTTTTTTTCTTCATTGATTTGGCTCGTCTTGTTTAGATGAAATGCGTGGCCGGAACCTTCCTTGTAAGGCTAACGATTGAACATCCCGCCCTCCCCACAACCCCTCCGGAAAGGCTAGATTGGACGCTCACTCTAGCGAAGCACGAAACATTTATCCACTAGCCAAGAGGAAAATCTCGCTTTTTATTTTATCCCCTCGTTATCTCGCTTTTATTTTCACTGATGAGTCTCTTTGGTCTCCGTGAGCACGTAACCCCACCGGAACATGAAAAAGATGAGTAAGGTACTCGAGGCAATAAAAGAGCAAACTGTGGAAGCATCTTCGTCTAACTCTATTTCGATATATTCTGATATAGCGCTCATTACTCTGTTCTTTTTGTTTTTGTGCTGTGTCAGCTTTGGTTTTCATGTGGCGTTATCTCTGGCGGCTCCACATAACTTTTTGACCCGGTTTTTCAGATTACTTGCACTATTTCTCTACCGCTTCTGCGGTAGAGAAGTTTTGGGCTCATTAAGCGCATGGGTGTTCAGGAAAAAGAAATAACAAGGGTTCGGACAAGCCCCCGAACATTTCGGCTTTCCGAAATTAAAGTTTACAAAATCAGGAGGCTAAGTTGTCTCCATTTGCAGGCCACAAATTTTCGTATAACCTGAAAGCCCCTGCGCTTAATTAGGATGAACGCTGGGTAACGATAAGTTGTTGTCCTTCATAATGTCGGCGTAGCCAGCAGAAAATGCCCTCAACCTAGTTAACTTTCCCCGCGCCGGAGTCCTTTGGGCTGCGTTAGTCTCGGAGTAATAGCCTAATCTCGGTGTGTATCGATGATTAGCTAATGTCATAAACGTCTAGCTACCTTGACACAGTTTGGGTGAGTCTACCTGTTGGACAGTAATACCGTAATAAGTTCGTCGTGTTTCTGCAGACGCTCGTATATAGCCTGGGAAGGGAAGGGGGTGGGGACAGAAAAGTGAAAAGCGGGTCGGGCGAGCGAGGCTGCAAGGGCTACGTTAATTTGCTCGGCCTGATTGGCGAAATGCCTGAACCAGCCCGACTTGGATTGCACCTGTTCGCATCGAATTCGGGTCGACTAAGCTTGTGGGATGGTTGAGTCAGCCAAAGGTCGGCCTCCCAATGGTAAAAATAGATGTGACAACGCCACGCGAAAAGACACGGCGCAGTTATAATCAATATATGGACATTCCTCTCGATGTGACCCTTTCGATTCGGAACTCTCCTTTAATGAGGAGTAGAGGTCCCCCGTTCCACCTCCGAAAAAAGGAGAGCTTCAGTCGAGGCGGCCACCGCCCCGGGCCGGCGAAGTACGTTATGTGTGCGGCAGCCCTCTCCCGGCGTGACCCCTGCACCAGATGCTCGAGTCGCGCGTAGGCGCCCGACGGCGTCTCGCGTTGGCGCTTCGCCAAATTGGCCACACTGCCCGAGACCAGCAATATAGCCGAGAAAGAAGCTGTCGACGAGACGGTCGAAGAGGCTCGACGTTGAGCCACTGCTCCAGCCCCGGTGCTCTAACGAGAGGCTGACCCTGCGCCCCTCTCTTCGCTCAGCTCGGGACTATAGAAACTGCAATGCACCACTGCGTGGTACGTGCGCAGTTAAGAAGCGAGACATATCGCGCGTGCAGCAACGACGGCCAGCTCGGCGAGCCAAGAAAGAAGGAGTGCGACGGAAGGCGCGGCAGCCCCGTTTACGACACGTTTCGCTGCACTGTAGCTCGCGCCTCCGTGCGGAGATCCGCTCTGACAAATGGGGCGTCGTCCGCGGCTTTTGCCCTTCCTTGCACAGTGCAGAACAGCCGCGGCGCTGCGCATTTGCGTTCGGGATGCGATGGGCAAAAAGACCGAAGAAGGAATGATCTGAACAATGGAAGACGCACCGTAAATGAGATGCTGCGTCTGGTCTTTCTTTCTTTCGCTCGCTCTTTCTTTCTTTCTTTCTTTCTTTCTTTTCTTCCTTCCTTCTTTCTTTCTTTCTTTCAGACGGTTGTTCCATCCGTTTAAGGGAGGTAATGAACCGTAGTTAAAAGCATTGGCAGTGCTCCATCAAAGCGGGCCATAACTGCTATGGTAAAGCGCCAGTTACGCCTGTCTATTCGAGGACAATATGAACCAGGTAACTCAGGAAACACAAGTTGACCGAAACGTATTTCACGAACAAAGTAATGCCAATACAACTGAGAAATAGAAGGGGGCATATCTACTGGCCGCACGCTCTTCCGTTGGTGCTTCCATTTGAGCGTCTTCACACGCGCACTAAACAAGTGACGACAATGAAGCTAAAGGCCCTTCCACTTTTTAATGATAGGCACATCAGTGTAGCGCCATTTCAAACTCGCGATGCAAAGCTTGCTCTTGTCTCTGTAAATCGGCACTCTACTTGTCTGGTTTCCACCTAAGACATTGAATGATATTGCAGTTTGCCCTCTTCCCATTAGCTCGCAGAAGAGGCGGCAGCTTCGGCGGAGAAGCCGCAGGAGCAGCGTGGAACAGGAAGAAAAGTTTCGTGGGTGGCACGAGGCAAGATCAAAAGAATCGAGCTACTATTAGACAGATAGGCCGCGCCAGTATAGGCGGAATACGCGGCGGGATCCTCTCACAAGCAACCGTCGGCAACGGCAGGAGTTGACACCAGTGTAGAGCCTACCATTTTGATGAATGGGGCGGAGTTCCAGCGTCCACGCCTACTCCCCCTCACCACCCCCTTCCCCACCTCAAACGTAGGGGTACATCGGTTCCCTTTTGTAGGCCAGCCGGCGCCTTCGCCTCGGGGCTCGTCTGCACCATCTTGATGCTTTGGCCGACCCTGCCACGCTTGCGTGGCCCGGGGCGCTTAACGATTGAATGGAAATCGAGTGTTTCGCCGTCGTCCGATTGTGCGCGACGGTCGTTACACCGGCTTCGCTTTTATTTTTTTAAAAAGGTCCTCTAGGAGGTTGTCGATTCGGAAGGAAGAATACGCTTTTACGACCGCACTTTGCGGATGACAGATTATTCGCTGCGGGAGCCGTGATGCTCCTGAACGGGAAGAAGGTAAGATGTGCGTCGGCTTTGTTTTACAAGAACCAGCGAGGAGAGTGTTCGGGGTGGATTTTTTTTATATGTTTCGGTGTCTCCGCGTGGTTAGACAAGTGCAGTAACTGCAATTGCAGAAGCATCCTCAATTTGAAATGAAGTGACAAGTTCACTATATATAATTCCATGCCATCTGGTTCCGGTTTCAAACCGTGCTACTCAAGGAGTCACAAACTAAACATGCATATCCAAATGAATTGTTAACAAAGCCTCAAAGAACACCTCGTTTGCCGATCTGCAACCTGCGAGGTCTTGCTTTTGCAGCTGCCGTAAGCCTTCGATGCTCTCTAATATCGTCGCAATTGAGCCTGCGCTGCTTCGTTTAAGGTAGACACCCTGTCCCGCTGCAGCCGTTATTGCTATTGTTACTGGCTCCTTTCTCCGTCACTGCGAGGGACTCCTGACTTGAGCGGCAGCGTTCCTCTGACCACAAACGTCAACCATGGGCTGGACATCTGTCCTCACGTTTACTAGTCTCACGCGATGAGATACTTAGCTCTAGCTCATTATTCGCACCGCAGGTGTGGGATTCCGAAGTGACGAATCCCAAGCGAGCATCTGGTGCGGGATGGGACCGCACACTGGCGTCCAAACAGCAGCTTTGCAGTATTCCAAGGCTCGCGTGAAAGCTGGTGCCCATGTGACGGCTTGGTTACCTCGTGGAGCGGTCAAGTCGTCATGAAGAGAAGACAGGTAGATGGCTGCTTTAGTAGAGAAGCGCATGTAGAAGTTGAAGATGCCAAGGAACCGGCGGAAATGCTTGGCTGTGGTGTACTGAGCATAGCCTTGTAGGACCAAGATGTAGTCAGGCAAATGACGTCTCCCTTCTGGTGAGACTTGGCAGCGCAATAAGGTGACGACGGGTGCGCCAAGCGTGGTTTTCTGCATGTTGGCGAATAAACTGTGGTTAGCGAGGCGTTGGAAAAGTAGGCAAAGATGCTGGCGGTGGCTCTCAGCGTTCCCCGAGAAAATCAGCGTGCAGTCGACGTAGACGACGCAGAAGTCAAGGTAGTGGAAGACTTCATCGACCAATCCCTGAAAGATCGGTCCCCCGTTTCTACTGCCGAAGCTCATGCAGGCATACTCGAACAAACCAAAGGAGTGATGATGACAGTCTTCGGGACGTCGTCTGGATTGATAGGCACTTCCGTGCAGGCCTTGACCAGATCAAACATGAATACTAGGCAGCAGTGTATGTGGCTGGCAGAGCCGTGTATGTGATGAATGGCGCCCCTATCGGATATGGTGCGGGCGTTGAGAGCACGATAGTCCTCGCAGAGTCGCCAGCGGGTGGTCTTCTGCATTGAAAGGTCAAGCGGCGATGCCCATTCTCTTTGGAAGCGGTGGCCGATTCTTTCACGCCAAAGTTCTGAAACGAAGCAGCCGCCACACTGGCATCCCTGTGGGCATTAGGCTAAAATCACCACCAATTCATTGTCTACGGTTTGCTTGCAATTGCTATCTAGCTATACATATATACATATATATATATATATATATATAGGGCACCCGCCATGGTTGCTCAGTGGCTATGGTGTTGGGCTGCTGAGCACGAGGTCGCGGGATCGAATCCCGGCCACGGCGGCCGCATTTCGATGGGGGCGAAATGCGAAAACACCCGTGTACTTAGATTTAGGTGCACGTTAAAGAACCCCAGGTGGTCGAAATTTCCGGAGTCCTCCACTACGGCGTGCCTCATAATCAGAAAGTGGTTTTGGCACGTTAAACCCCATAATTTTTAATATAGGGGGTTTTTTCAAAGTTCAGCACGCAGGACGCGACGTAACATACGCAGGAAAGAGACGACGAACTTTTTGAAAGACTTATTTCCTAAACGTTTTCGGCTGGTCCACCAGCCGAAAACGTTTAGCAAGTAAGTCTTCCAAAAAGTTCGTCGTCTCTTCCCTGCGTATATATATCTACATATATATATATGAAGCGTGCCAGACTTCGGCAAGTTCTTATACAGGGTGTTCTTCTTAAGCCATACAGATTTTTTTCATAAAAATTCTTTATGGTATAATAAAATACTCTGCATAACTGAGTTTATATTCGCCGCTTTATAGCCTAGCTGTTTTTCGCAGTTGTTGCAAATCTCCACATTTGTTTGCAAATTCCTTGACGAAATGGAAACGAAATGTGTTTTCTCTAACAATAACTAAAAAAATATCGTGGGAAGTGAAGCCCACATTGCGCGTGCACAATTTATTAGTGCAAAATTTAGCCGCATGTTACCACCATATTGTATCGCACCACCGTGTTATTATATAACCCCTTATTAAAGTCTGATTTAGACGCACCTTTCGCCATATTGAAATTAGACTTAAGTTACACGGCTCGAGCTCACGTGCACTCCCGCATCTTCTCTTATTGTGATATAAACGACGCGAAAATCGTGATTAGTTTGACTATATGCAGCGCAAGAAACGAAGGGTGCCGCTTTGAAATACCTTGAAGACGAGACGGGCTGGAAGCGTCCGCTGTCTTTGTAGGATTAGAGGAGCTATAAATACGGGTGATGTAATCCCACGCTTCCTTTGTTCAAGGTCATCATACAAAACGGCCATTAGGTCAGCTTAAGGGAAGTTTTAAAAATTAAATGTATGTGTAGAAGAGGCTGGCATCATGGGCAATGCCTGCTGCCCCTTCTCGCTTTGCCAAGAAATTCATAGCAAGGATTAGGCCAGCTCAAACAAGCAAGACACTACATTAAGTTAAAATGTGAATACAGACATTTTAACGCTATTCTATAAGAAGCGTTTGGCCACATATACGGGGTGTCCCAGCTAACTTTAGCCAGAGTTTAAAAATATACGAATGCCACGTAGCAGTATAGAACCAAGATAATGTTGTTTCCCGTCGCTTGGAGATACTCAGATTACTTTTTCATTCCGCATGATTAGATAATTAGTAATATTTAATCAATAAACTTCTCAAATATTATAAATAGGTCAATAGTGTCCATGAGAAAATCGCAGAGCGACATGAAAAGCTCCCCATACAGCTTTTTATTGATCAATACGTGCTAGATAAAAGCGTTTTTTTGAGCGTGAAAGAAGCCCGCAAACGTAGGCAATATTGTCGCGTGACTGGCAGCTCGAGGCACTTTGCGTGTATTCGCGGCCTTCTTTCATGCTCGGAAAAACACTTTTATGAAGGACGTATTGAGCAACAGAAAGTTGTATCGGGAGTTGTTTCTTGTTGCTCTACAATTTTCTCATTGCACTTATCTAATTAGAATATTTCAGAGGTTGACTAGTTAATTCAGACTATTTATCTAATTAGGCTGTATCAAAGTATAATTTCAGTATCTCCAAGCGACGGCAAACAAGATTACCTTGGTTCTGTCCAGCTACGCGGCATTCGCATATATTAAAATTTGGCTAATGTTAGCTCGAAGACCTTGTATATATCCACAAAACATCAGGGCCCGTATTCATAAAACGTTCTTAGGCTAAAAGCTTTCGGGCCAGTCAATAGTGATGTAGGACATATTATTGGCGAAGGCGATCAGCCAATAAAAAACAGCACTTAAAAAGAAAAAGCTTGTGAATCAGACCCTGTTTCTTAAGCACCTGGTACGATTGGCCATCGCCCAAACAATCGTCTGCTTATATCAACACGATCGTTATCCGGCGTATCGGGCACCCGATCGCCGGCCAAGGAGTAAGCATTCTGAAGAAAGAGAAGTCTTTTTTTTTAATATGGGCCTTGCTTCTGCACGCGTCCTGTCGCTTCATGTTCGTGTATATTGTGTCCTGCTATTCTAAACCTTGCTTGTCGCTGTCGGAAGTGGCGTGTTGGTAGTAGAAGAAGCATGCTCCGCCTCCGCCTCACGTTTAACCACTCCATTCATTTAGCTTTTTTTTGTCATGCACGAAATCGAACGTGGCCGTGGAGTCCCACGTGTCGAAACAGGAACACAGGGCAGCAAACTATGACCAGAGAGGCTGAAACAGCCGCCTACCTTAACCTCGTGTGCACGCATGTTAGAATCACTGCTGTGCGTGTAAAGGCCTAACATCGTACCCAGGAAAGGCGCCCATGGGCGCCATTTGCCTTGGGCATACCTGGATTAAATATGCATCGTCTTTACCGGGACCGAATGAGCACCCCTGATAGAGAAGCACGTATCGCACACTTGCGAAAAAAAAAAGAAGGCGATGATGGGTTCGTGCAATCACTCCAAAAGAACATTGGTATGCAGCTGACGTGGTAGCCATTTTTCCTCCTCCTATGCGCATAAAATAGCTTATCGGCAAAAGACTACATGAAACGGTCGTAAACAGGCCAAGAAATGGGCCTCAGGTGAGCAGTGGCCAAGCACAAGCGAAATAGCCATTGGTTAATGGCTCCTTGAGCTGCAATGACCTTTCTTCCAAGCAACTACGTGGTGATTGAACACGCACTTATCTCTAAACCAAGCTCATACCCTGCGACTAACTTTTGCCAGTTCGATGCACGGGCCTTAATTAGTTTCTAGCCGAGGCGTCATTGAAATATTGTGCTCCGGGAAGGCACACGGTGTCACCTATAGCTCCCGCGTTACCAATCGATATTCAAGTATACAACGTTTCACTCACACATAGTGCCATTTGGCGACCAGACATGGTGGTGGTGGTGAACAACTTTTATTTGGTCCTGCAGAGCTTAACGCGATCGGGCCTAAATCTCCCCGGTGAGGCTGTGCCTCAGCGCCGCCTCGCGGGCCTGCTGCGCGGCCCCAAGCTGGTCGTCAAGGCTGGAGCTGCGCCGAGCGGCGGTCCACCTTGACGGAAGAGTCTCGGGTGTAGTGACTGTCTTATCGCCTACAATCTCCAATACCATGTGATTTATAGCGGCTGGGGCCGATCTGCAGATCTCGCATATACTTGTGGTGCATACCTGTGGGAAGATCCTGTTTAACTGGACTGGGTTGGGGTGAGAATTCGTTTGTAGCTGGCGCCAAGCGACTGCCTGCGCCCCGTTAAGCTTGGCGTGAGGTGGTGGAAGCGTTCTTCTGCATGGAGTTAGAGTACATTTTGGTGATATCATTGTATCTAGTCATACGGTTTCGCCCAGCCCGTCCTCCCCGGGTATTGCCCGAATTCGCGCGGTCGGTCCTGTAGCGTGCGATATTGTGCTCTACCTCGTTGAGGTTGAGGGGTGTTTCTCCCTCCGAGATAACGTGTGCGGGTAACCGTGCGAAAGTGCTGTGGTCTTTGGGTCTATCTAAATCATTGATCATGCTGCACGCTATAGCAGATATCTTGCCTTTCGCGAAGCTACGGAAGGCTGTTTGGGAGTCACTGAGGACGATTTGAGCGTTCTCGTCGGCTAGGGCTAGGGCTATTGCCACTTCCTCCGCTACCTCCGTGTGTTCGGAGTTAATGGGGCAGGCTTTTTTATCTGAGAGTCAGCGTCTTTTACTACCGCGGAAAAGGCCTGTCGATTTGGGTATGCAACAGTATCGATGAACCGCACTTTCTCGCTTTTGCCGTAAGAACGTATCAGGGCTGTTGCTCTGGTTTTCCTTCGCCCTTGGTTGTATGCAGGGTGGACGTTTCTTCGTATATTCTAGGTGCCGATGCTGTACCGGACCGAAGCTACCTTCAATTCGAAAGTTCGAACAAAAACATAGACGCATGAAGTTTACAAATCAATAGCTCTCCGTCAAGAACAGATATCGCGGTTCCGTAGACGGCATCCATTGCATCTTTCAAGCGGACAAATTCGATATGTCAATTTATATATTATGTGAATTTGTTACGTTGTGTACACGGGTTTTGCGAAAGCTGTATTTACACATTACTAAATTTTTTGAGATTCATGTGTAACATATAAATCATATCCGCTTTAGATGTACTATGATATGCAATTCACAGAATTGGGGTATCACTTTTCAGTGATGAGTTACGGAGTTGTAAACTTGATAGTTTCGTTTTCAGAAAATTTTCGATTTTTGCCAATTTTTACTAAAGAATTGACGACGTAAATCGAAAATTCGAAACCAACAGTCACTAGATCTTAAGTTTTTTTCTTTTAAATGCAACAAGCCACGTTATGTTTGGTGCTTTGATTACGGAGAAAAAGAAATTCTCCTTTTACAGGTACGCGTATTTAGATTGGAGCACCTGAACTAAAGCTTCCTCTTGATAAAGCAATGATGTACTTCGAGGCGCATATTTTGCGTCTTCCCGTAGAGGTAATAGCCACTAATCAGTAACAGGGGCGTAGCCAGGGGGGGTGGGGTGCTTAAATTCGGCTGAAGCCCCATGGGCTTCAGCCTCCCCCCCCCCCACCCCCGATATATTTTCGTTCTCTCATGCGCCCCAGACCGAAACAACCCCCGGCGCCGGAAATCATTCTGGATTGTGTCTAGAATCTCTTTTTCACACTCGGAAAGACATTTCAGCGCGAACAATGCAAACTCGGGCTGTATTTTGCGGCAACGCCCATGCACCGGGAGTCACATAACGTAAGGAGCACGCCCAACAAGCTTTCGAAGCTGTGTTCTCGAGTGTGCTGTGAGAGCAGGCGGAGCTGCCGCACGAGGCATGAGCAGCCCTTTGTTGAGTGCTCCAGAGGGGTTGTTTATGCAATTCCTTTGCACCCTTTTGGGCAGCTCTACATTGGCCAAATGGAGCGTTGTGTGAATGGCCCTTTAAGGGAACATGCGCAAAAACTTAAGAAAAAAGAGGATAAGGGCGTACATTTGGTGGCTCATGTTAGCCCGTGTGGTTGCAACGCTCGATTTTCTGCGACTTCTACTCTGGGCAGGAGGGGCAACGCCTCCTCCAGGCTCGCTCTTGAGGCCTTCTTTATCAGGAAGAATAGAGATAGATGTGTAAGTGAGCCTTCTATCACATTACTAGATGCCGAATTTAACTTCTTGCGCAACCGCCTTTGATGTTCATGTACCTGTTTCTCTTCTGCTCGGTAGGCGCATTCGTGACAAGAGGATATGTATTTGTACTATCCTTCCTTCCATTAAACAGTCCGTGGTTTTATTCGCGCTAAGTTACTACTTCAAATATGGACGACCAACTAGCCCAACAGTCAACTCTTCTAGTAAGGAGGCCCATCCGAGCACAAAGGTTCAAGGGCGTTTTGATAGCGAGCGGGCTCGTCGCGGCATCTCGCGGAGAGCGCGGAATCTACGGAGCGCATGGATTTCAATTCCGAAACTTTACGGGCATAAAGTTCTAATGCACAATTGATGTGAAAGGTGCATTGACATTTCCAAAGTCGTGCTTATTCCGGCACTTTGTGGGTTTATTGTTGTTATAAATATTTGACGCCAAAGATGCATTAATTTTCTAAAGTCGTACACCGGACCACACAACGCGACAAGCCACTAGAGGCTCGATTGCGCAACATTTGGACGAGACACACAGAAGCGAAACACACACCACAGAGCGCTGTTTCTCTTCTGTGTGTGTCGCCCAAATGTTGCGCAATCGAGGCTCTAATATGCTATACCAACACACCCAGTCCTCAATCTTGGCGACAAGCCGAATCAACTTACTATCAGACAAATTGACGAAGCACGCATCGAGGTCAAATGAGACGAAGCGTTGTGGTGGTTCATTTGTGCCGTCATGTGACAGAAAAGAATATCAACATTTTTTCCATCGGCGCCAAAGCATCCATGTCAAGACACTAAAGCCGGCAAAGATAACTACGTTCTTATTTATTTTTACACTTTGACTTTTATTCGAAAGGACACATTGAGTCTCTTGAATTTTTTTGTTCTCGCTACCCGCGGGCTGCCAGAGCCAGCCAATTGATGGCATACGTTTTTCTCGTATTGCCCCGACCACCGCGCGGCGCCCTTCGGTGCGCGTTCGTTTTTCTCTGGCCGAGTGGATTTTCGCGTGGCAGTGTTTTGGATACCTTCTGGCTAGCAGACGAGGAAAAGAAACAATCGTATCTCGCCGCCATCACTGTGGGGACTCGGCGTATTGCAACGCGTTCGCTTGAGCGCAACCTCTCCGGAAAGTCTTGTCTCGCCGGTGTCGGATACCGAGAAGTATTGTTAGGATTGGGGGCTCAATACCATCGCTCGTTATCCGTTGTCAAGATTGGAGTCCGGCATGAATTAGAAGGTAGCTGGCCCATGCCGTCGTCCAACTTATTCACGCTGAGGACGCTGATGAAAGGAAGGACTGCTTCTCATCGAGAAAGAGGAATATGGGTTTATTTACAGTATTTACATGCAGTTCATCAGTCTAGCATGACTGCGAGAGAAAGTACGTCAGTCTAACACGACTGCTTGAGAGAGTGTCTCAGTCTAACATGACTGCTTAAGAAAGTGTATCGAGCATTCGAACGACAGCCGTTTATAAACACTCGGTCCTCCCCCGATTCCAAGGTGGCGGAAACGTTCGTCCAGTCATCGTAAACACGCCACCTCTCCGCGGGACGGTTTACACACACACACACACAGGTTCTCGGTCCGACACCGACATCACACGAATTTCGTAGAACTCGGAGCGGACCCTCACAGCGCGCCCGGGTAGCCATTGTCCTGCGTCTTCGTCGGCGCGTCGGAAGGGGTCTCCGTCGATGTTCCCGCGGCAACTCCCCCACTCATAGCAAAAGAGGGCGGCATTGGTGGGTTCGGTAACAATAATTGGCCCGCCGAACGCATTCAGTTACAATGGCGATTTAGTGATGCCGTGGCTAGAGGTTTGCGGCGGCGCTCCAGGAAAAGATGACGCCCGCGGTCGCAACTGCTTGGCAAAACTTGCACTGCAGCTGGCCGTTCTTAACAGTATGCGTATGGTTCTCTGTGGACCAAGCGTCTCACATTTTCTTCGATATGCCTTCGGTAGCCACATTAGGTGCCCAAAGTAGGCATTTGATTGTGGCCAACATGCTTTCCTAGGCGTGTTTTTTTTTTCATTTCGGCGGCTCCGCCCACAAAAAAAAAAAGGACATTGTGGCGGCGCAGCGAATCGCCGCATGGCGAAAGTTCGATTTCATTACTTCTTTTGCGCAAAGTAAGGGGCCACGGGACGCTTCATTTGCCGGATACTCTTATTATATTATTGCGATAGCAATTATATGGACACTCCAGGCGCATTCCAGCCGTCGCCGTCGCCCTCATGTTCCGTGTGGAGTCCAAGGGCGATAACATCATGACTCTGAGCCTCATGCTGCATGTGCGAGTGAAAGCGTAGGGAGGGGGGGGAGCATGGGTGAGCGAGAACTGTGTAGGCCAGCGTACTGCCGGCCACCCTTGCTGACGTGCAATGAACTCTGGTCTAGCGGCTTGGGCGTCACATAGGAGAAGTTCTATACCCGCGCCGGTGGCGCCAAAGCACGCCGAACGCCGCCGGTCAGGCAGACTGCGGCAGACGCTAGGCTATGTGTGCGTCTACTTATTGCCGGCGTAGTGGAACAGCGCCTCACGTGGCGCGCGTCCGCGCTACACTGGAGTATAACGTATAACTAGCTCTGGAGGCTCGGATCGTGACAACTCCAGAATCCGTTACTTGCGCTGGCAACACTGTCCGAATAAAGAAAGATGGCTGCGGCATCAAGGTTCGCCACGGCGGCTCTTTCGCTTCCCGTTGTACTCAAGTCTCTCGTTCGTGGCATGGAGGTGTTTCGTCGACGCCGACGGGCTCCTGGCGGCCGATCACCTTATTTTGAACGGTCTGAAGGACTTCGGCGACGAAACCACGGAAATCGTTTCACTGTGCGTGCAAACGTCCGGCCTGCCTAACGAGCCGCATCGGTCTTTCTTAAACACAAAAAGCAATCGATCGACCGATAAATCAATCAATCAAATCATTTAGGAACTGAAACATTCAAATATAGAGATGACACAACTAGGAGGCTTACGTAACGGTGCAAAGCTCCATGGCCGAGGGCTCCTGCTCATTAGATTTTTCTTTTGTTGGGATGGGGAGAAGTTACCTTTATAAGCAGAAAAAAAAATGAAAGACAAATTGCAAGTGCCAGACTAGTGAGATAGATACTTTAGTGCCGTCAAGATTTTTGCGCATGCATTTCCAGCAAAACGTGCATATTGAAGCATCTTGGAGAATGTAGCAAAAAAGTGGATACACGCGTCTCGGACCGAATCAAAGAGAGAGTGCCGCAGTTTGGCGTAAACACACGTGCTCGCGGCCAGCCACTGGGCCGGGCTGCCCAACACAAAGAGGAACGGGAAACAGAACAGGGCAGCTGAGCGTCGACGGCAGGCTGCTCTAGAAGCGCGCGGAACGCCGGGCTAGCAAGAGCGCAACTACCATACGGGCGCGTGCGCAACAATAACACTCACGACGGTGCAGACATACACCCGTCGGCAGTAGACAGAGCGATCACACTTGCCCTACGACAAAGAACAGGACGGTTCGGTGTCAGCCAAGTTTTCAATTTAAAGTTCCGCGTATTTTCATCTAAGAGCAATGTTTGGAAGGGAAAAACAGCAACACTGAAGCAACTCGATCTATGGTGCAATGAATAAGGACGCTTCGAGGATGAGAAAACACTTCATCGCGAGACGCAAGGAACATACGCACATAGATGGCGGGTGACGCGCCGAGTAGCTGATGGCTCAAAGGAGCCCGTGTGATGTATTGCGGCGAGTCGAGGCGTCGCTGTGGCGTGGCAGGCGTCGCTACCCTCTGCGTGCGACGTCTAACCGACGCGAAGAACCTCTCCAACGTGTCCCGGGTCTCGGAGCCGACATTCGGCCGACAAGGGCTCGAAGGCTGGAGCTCCAGCACTGCACCGCCCCATAACACAAGCGGACGATGGCAACGTCCTCTTCTATCGCGCGCTCATCTATCCGAATCATCACAAGAATATTCACTTCGCGCAAGAGTGGTGACTCGCACATCGACGCAGAAAGACGCGCACAGGATTAAAGTATCAATAAATGACAAGGGGCAGCACTAGCATACACCTAAAATTTACGAGTACGTAAAAACAAGGACAGCGTAAAGTCGACATATTCATATACAGGATGGACAGCTGGGCTAACCGATACCTGAAAATACAGCGCGACAACTGTACTAGGACTCAAGAGGAAAGGACGGGACGGCTGCGTCCACCCCGTGCTTTAGTCGGTTCTCGTTCGCCCTTCTCCTCTCTTCGGGCTGTATTTTTATACAAGCACGAAGCATATTCACGGGCTATAATAATCAAATAATAATAATTGCGCTTGTATAGAGAAGCACATCAACAATCGATAGTTTACATACAAAGTCTTACTGTGTAGTGCTTTCTGTGCGCCAAAGAAAAACTTTATAGTGTCACGCAAACAATAGAATGCCAGAATTCTAATGTCGTGAAATTTCCTTAACACGCCTTTGTTGTATTTTTCGCGCGCGTTTCATTGTCACTAACGCCACCAAATATTCGAGGAATGTTGGCACACAGCATTTCTTGGTCATGATGAGTGCTTGGTTTTGGCGATAACCTATGGCCAACGTTATGTTTGTTCAGTGCGCAAGAATTGCACTAATTCAGAGATATCGATTCCCAGAATATTCACCAAAACACATCACGTACCACTTAGTTTTGTCTCGTAGCACATGGCGGAATCTTCTTTGCTAAATAATGGCTAGTGTTTTGTTGTATTCCGTACCACATCTTGCTGTCGAAATAACCAAACTGGTTCTCTGGCTAGGTGACCACGACTTCTGCGATGGTACCTTTTACCCTCGAGCCACTAATTAACCTGCTTTTTTGCAAACTTCAGCGAAATTGCTGTCCTCATATATCAATTTATTTGCGTACGTAATGACCCCCGCTTCGAGGTAACCAGATGATAATATATCTCAATTGTGGTATCCGCAGGAGGTGGTTTTTCAGAAATATTTTTCTACCAAAATGGATCGTTAGGTATATATGCGTTTTAACACTTGCTACACATTCATTAAGTATATTTTCCTTTTACTTAATGAATGAAACAACGTAATAGAGTGAACCCTCGGTGCTGAAAAGCTTAAGAAACAATATGCATGGTGACAGGCACTGGCGATCCTCTCCAAAAAAAAAAAAAAATGACATTCTTCTGAGACGCAAGGTTTGTTACTACGCCCCGACTACCAGTGCACGTTACGTATAGCTGTGCCTTGCACTTTATTTTCACCATTACCTTTGCGTAGAGAATGAACTTCGCATGAGATGGTTGTGGAAACAAAATAAGTGTTTTTAGGCCTGGTCTTCAGTGGCCTGTATTCTATAACGATTATTTACGCTGCTCATTCCGTTTAGCCTTCATGATTGGCTGACACGAAGAGGCACCCCCGTTATCGCCAGGATATGCAACTCGTCGGGACGGCAAATAAGAACCAAAGGGCGAAAACTAATCATAACAAAAAAAAAAACCAGCCTCTCTGCTAGCATTACAGGAAGACTTACGGACCGACCTGTAACTCAACAAAGCGAGATACTCCATCCAACTGTGTGCTATGACGAAACGACAGAATGCCGCGCCTATGTCGTCTGTTCAATATACGCCATGGCCGTAAAACGGAAAAGCGCGTTATTTGCCTCGGTGCCTGCTGCAACGAAATATTTTTGCCTTGCAGGAGAGGAATGCGCCCAGACATTTCGTCATATATAGGCTTGCTTCCTCCGTTGATCTTATCCTCGCAATCGCCACTCACCTACGCCTGCTTCTACGATATATTATATAGTGCAGAGAGAGAGAGAGCCTGATGTGCACTGTGAATAAGGGCCCAGAATAGTAAGTAGACCGTGGCTCGAGAGCATCTCTTATTGCCCCTTTCATGTTTTAGGGGCGCCCTTCGTTACCTCTCACTAAAGAACTTTGCGGAGGTCCCTTCCAAATCGAGTCATAACTGCTCAGGAGAACGTAACGAGCCCGTATTCGTTCGGTGCACGACTGATTTCTCCTAGAATTTATTCCACCCTCGCCGTTTACTTGATCATTCGGAATCAGCGGCTTGGAATTGCGAGGCGATTGGTGAGTGTCCCTGCGGTAGATGGATTGCAGCTTCAGCAAAAGACTGTCTTAAAGAAGGCTCTCGCCGCAACTTCTACTATACCCCGTTGCTCTGTGAAGAAGGAGCATTTCTTTTTTTTTAAACACAGGAAGAACGAGTTCTGTCGGTCTCTGTACCTGCTCCTGCACGAATGATGAGACTTCTAGCGTTAGCGAGCTCAGCACGTCAGATTAAAGCCTGACATCTTTAATTCGAGAATTCGGCCATTGCAGTGCAGCCCGGGTCACACTTTGATGAAAAAAGAAACATCTGAGTCGTCTATGGTCATTCTTTACTGCCGTTCATGAATTTGCCTCGCAGAAAGTAAGTGAAGGAAAATTAGTGGCAACAGACTGCGTGCCTATCTCGTCAAAAAAAAGTAAAGAATTAACACATAAATATACTGTAGAAAAAAAACGGAAGCGAAGGTTTCGTAGCCTTAAGCTAAGAATGTGGGAGAAACAGCTTCACACAAGTGGTTCCGTCATAGAGGACTGCACAAGATCGACGCCATGAAACAAGTTATACACCCTGCTACATTCATTCCACGTTTTCGATTAAGAACACACCTATTGGTGGTCAAAGAAGAAAATCTGAACAGCTGTATAGTTTTGAATAGGTAGCAGCATATCGCACGTGCGGATTCATTAAACAGCGCATCATTGAGCACGAGGAACCTACCACTTCTTTCTCATGCTATTTGTCGCTCCCTTCTCTTGGTACTTGTCTGACTGACGGCGAAGTCTCAGTAGCTCTAGAGCGCAAGGATATTTGTGCTCTTGCGCACCTCCCCTGGTGAGTTACAGATATGCGTCATCGTCACTATGTGCCTACCACTGCAATGGCGGTCTGTCGACGCATAAATCGAAGCCCTTCTTACTCAAAACTAATGTCCTGGCCCAAGAGAGCCCACTTTTTTTAACTTTCGCTTTGCTGATTTTCTTGGAGTCACCGGCAACTCCGTTATCCAGTAAGCTTCTATTAACTTTACTGGACCAAAAAAAGGTGCCCTAAAAATCTAACTTTCTCATAAATGTGAACGCATTAGCCGTAAATTGATGCAACAATACATTGTTTCTTTGCTCTCCGTTTACGCAATCCGCCACATCATTTCTTACAGCCATCGAGGGCCAAGACCTTCACTTGCCCAATCGTGACAAGAAACGGCTTTCGTGTTTATTATCTCTGTATCCTGTCGGCCCTTACGTCATTCAAACGTACATACTACGTTGTCCTCACAATCTGCAGCATCTTTTTTTTTGCTGAGGCTGGATACCAGGGGAAAAGATTATCGATTGCTTGCTGGCTTACGCTCCTATTTTCATCATACATGGTCAATGCCGAGTGTGGGCGCGTTAGCGCACCCCCACTTGACGTTTTTGCGCGCGTCATTGATTCTCCTTTCAGCTTTGTAACCAACTACCAGTTTTGCCACCAGAAGTTGTGTGGTTTCGCAACAATGACGCATAAAATACCCAGCCAGCGATGCGGCCCTGCTGCACGCGTCATCCGCGCTGTTTTCTATAGTCGCCGACAAGTATATCGAGATGGTTTGTTAATGCTCATGTGATAGGGCTTCTCCATTTTTTTTTCGACGAATCAGGCAAACAATGATGCCAGTGTTCCCGAAATTTGGCGAACTTTTCCTGTTTGCTTTTTTATTTTCATCCCCCCCCTCCTACCAAAAAACGCGCGCTGCGTGGGTTTGTTTGTTTATGTGTGGCTATGTGTTTGAATTCACCGAAAACTCAGAATTTTTGAATGAAGGCCTGGGCACGGCATTCGTGTCACGGCCGTGCCACGGCCGAAACGTCACTAAGGAAACATTCCCTTTCAAATGTGTGCCACGTACATAGTCTTCCAATAAGACAATATCCGCGCCTATAGGAACTTTCCTTGAAATATGTATATATATATATATATATATATATATATATATATATATATATATATATATATATATATATATAGACAAGGCGTTCATTGACAGGGCACGCAAGGAGCGAGAGATCCAACTCGGTGCGGCGGTCAGAACCGGCCCCATGCGTAAAGCGCTGGTGATGCGCCTGACTGACCGGCAGTTCTTCGTTACATTTGTCCCCCGGAGAAAAAAGACGCCATCCTGGGGATGTAAACATATGGTAACATAGAGGGATCATAGAAGCGCTTGTGTCAATCTACGTGAACAGGGGCCGTATAACGTAAAACTATTCCAATATGTTTTTATTCCAATCTACTGACGTAAAATTGGCGTAACCGCCGATGCAAACTTCGCGCGGTTACCTGCAGCATTGCCTGAACAGCTCAATCAAACGCTCTCCTCGTTTATAGGAGGACACTTTTGTTTGCTTTCAAAACGAATAACATTGCCTACACTGAGTGGTTTTTCTTATTTAATTTGCTGACAAGAGGCGAGGAGCACGCTCATGTGGAGAGGGTGTTGATGGAGCCGAGTCAGCGCAGTGAAAATAGATAACCGGATGAAGTGACAGATGCCGGCGTCTGCGATTGGTCCGCTTCCCCTTACTTAGCTTGCGGTGGCTTGTCTAAAATCACGGCGGTGTGCAACGGAGAGTTAAAAATGCCGCTAAAACGCATCCTCAGCAAGGAAGAATTGGCAGAGCGATGTCGTATAGGTGTAGAAAGGGCTCGATAACACTATACTGCCACGCAAAAAGTTCTATTATCCGCAAATAAATCGATGCTCTCCGGCAGGTGCGACTAGTCAGTGCCAGAGCAATCGGTAGCAGCCATCTTCTATTCATTTCGGAATGGGGCTGTTTCCGGCTATTCAGAAAAAAAAATCCAGTTTTGTTCGGCATATCACAGCATCTGTAACGCGTAAATGTCACTTGGACGCACTGACTTTTCTTGGTTTTGCGACGTGGAGTGACAGACAGGCCTGAAGCCTTTTGCCCAATAGCAGAGGGTTAATGGCGTAAAGGCGTCGAATCGGAAATAATTATTTTGCGTTCCTTCGGTCGAATAATGCCTAATCAGTGTACACGTCATGTCATATTGGGAACTATTGCGGTTTTCGTGACGTCGCATTACAAACAGGCGATGGGTGGTATCCAAAAAAGTTTTTAACCAGTCGCGGAGGGCTGATTGCAGAATTGAAATAGGAAAATTTGGAATATCTTTAAGTTATAGAGCCGCAGTTTCGAGACCGCGCCGGCGCTGACCAGAAGATGGCGACGCAGGCTCTACGATATAGTTCACGGGAGAACTTTGCGCAAGCACACGGTAAAGGCAATGATATCTTGGGAGCAACTTAGAAGAAAGGCGGGTAGCCAAAGGTGCGACCCGCAGCCAAACCAAAGGATCGGAAGGGAAACTTGGGGGTTCAGAGCCACCATGACGATACTTCTGGCGTGTCTGATGTGCGGTGGTAAGAACACGGACGAGTTGCCTGTGTTCTTCGGCATGCTGCGCAGCTTGAGATACAGGAACACATTACGATGAATACGGCGGTTAGGGTAGAATCGTATTGCTGGTGCAGGAAGATTCGTGGCCGTACAGTAGAAAAAACTGAGATAAACCAGTGGTGGCCT
The DNA here is from genome assembly GCF_023375885.2 of Dermacentor andersoni. Classification (NCBI taxonomy): domain Eukaryota; kingdom Metazoa; phylum Arthropoda; class Arachnida; order Ixodida; family Ixodidae; genus Dermacentor; species Dermacentor andersoni. Next base: position 365,732,297 of record NC_092814.1, on the reverse strand, counting down.
GAGTGACAGTATTATAGCTGATTGTGACGAACGGAAGCACAACGTCCCAGTTGGAATGGTCCCAACGCGACGTACATGGCGTGCACGCCAAAGAAGTTCCATGGCGTGAATAGCACGGTTGCTTAGGCGCATAATACGGAGACGACGGCGGCTGACTGAGAAGAAATATCAGTAACTTCGGCAACAAGCATTTTTCTGAACGTCACAGAATCGTGGTCCATGGATGCATCAGTAAGAAAAGACAACTCCACCTCGGCGCGGGCACAGTCAATGATGGCATTGTTGGAAGAAAGGAAATCCCAGCCTACGATGACATCGTGGGAGCAGGACCGCAGTACAATGAATTCAATGACATGAACAGATTCCTCAGTGACAACACGTGCAGTACAGGCTCCCAAAGGTTCGACAGGCTGTGCGTTCGCTGTACTCAAATACAGTCCAGAAAATGACGTCGTGACGTTTGCTATCCGTCGGAAAAGTCCTGCGCGTAACACCGAGATTGGTACGTCCGTACCGACCAGTGGGAATATTGGAAACCCTTCGACGTATACCTCAAGGATGTTGCGGAGGCTCTTTTGAGGCCTTTGGTAAGTCGAAGTGGACGCAGTTCTCACCTCCGGAACTGCGACACTTAGTTTCCTTGAGGTAAAGGGCTTGGCCGGCGTATCATTGGTGAGATTGAGCGGCGTTGTGGGGATAGAGAACGACGAGTAGTGTTAAGAACGGGGGTTGCATCTGGCGGCGCAGGAGATTGGAGCTGTTGAGGGACGTAAGGTCTCATGGGATGACTGTAATCATAAATAGGCGGTGTATGATGTCGACAAAAGCGGGCAACGTCTCCCAGAATACCACAATTGTAACAAATTGGGCCATTGTCTGCTGTGCACCAAGGATTTCGTTGGCGTGGCAGCTGTGATGCAGGCGACGAGATGGGCATCGGGGTGGTCGCACAACGGCTTGGAGGGGTGGACGTGGAGCGAAGTGCGGCCTTGCGACGACATCAGCGTACGTCAAGGGTGCCGTGACGGTAAGGTATTGAATAGCATCTGGCAGGCACTCAGTGACTTGCTCCTTGATGACGGTCTGTAACCCTGAGGTCAATGGGGAGTATGGTGCGCGTTCGTAAAGGCCACCAGGGAAAGCTGCCGAGCAACTTCTTTTCGCACGATCTCCTTTAACTGGTTCATGAGAAGCGACTCATAAACACCTAGCATCAGACCTCACACAGAGTCCAATTCTGAAGGCGGATGTCGTGTGGCCACTCGTGGCCTTCGAAGTTTGTCGTAACTCTCACACAGCCCAATGAAAACAGACACTGTGGGCGGGTTTCGGGCGACAAGCATCTGGAAGGCGTCATCCGCAATTTCTTTGAAGATATGCCTGATCTTGTCGGCTTCTGCCATGGTTGCGTGGACTCGATCTGTTACACAGATTAACCCCATCTTCGATGCAGCTGGTGAAATTCTCACCTGGTTGCTGGGCGCGTCCGCGCAGGCGTTGTTCGGCCAGAAGTTTACGGACAGCAGGACACCCAAACACTTCCTTGAACTTGTTCTTCAACAACGACCGTGTCCGGATATCGGATTCGTGGTTACAATACCACAAACCTGCAACGTTACTCAAGTATAAAATTACGTCGTTGAGCTTTGCCGTGTCGTCCCAGTGTTTGCACGCGCTGACTCTTTCGTACAAGGTGAGCCAGTCCACGAAGTCGTGATCTTTGATACCCGCGAAATTCGCGGGATGCCACTGACAATGTACGTCAGGAGATATGAAAGATGGCGCCATTGCTGCAGTATGTTGGGCTGAATGGTCAGGCATGGTTTGAGAAAGCGGGGCTATCTCGTCCGGCATGGGCAGAGATGGTAGAGGGGTTCGGCTTGGAAGTCGCAGCGTTGATGGAGTCGTACCCCGCAACCTCCGCCAATTGCCAAGGTGTTTATTGAGAAGGTAGGCAAGGAGCGAGAGGTCGCACTCGGTGAGGCAGTCAGAACCGCGGGAGGAGTGAGAACCGGCTCTGTGCGTAAAGCGTTGGTGATGCGCCTGACTGACCGGTACTTCTTCATTCTACATTATATTCTGGAGATTCGCCTGGCTAACCAGCGGTTCATCGTTACAATATATATATATATATATATATATATATATATATATATATATATATATATATATATATATATATAAAATCTCCACTGCATCTCTAAACGATGTGAATCCTGAGCTGCAAGTTCTCGCGGGATCGGAACACGGCCACGGCCACGGCGGCCGCATTTCGATAGGGGCGAAATGCGAAAACACCCGTGTACTTAGATTTAGGTGCACGTTAAAGAACCCCAGGTGGTCTAAATTTCCGGAGTCCTCCACTACGGCGTGCCTCATAATCAGAAAGTGGTTTTGGCACGTAAACCACCATAATTTTTTAACGAGCTGAAAGTTCTTGAAATGCGCTGTCGTACTGACGTCTACCGTAATTCATTTTTTCCGTATGCTTCCGCACACTGGAAAAGGCTTCCCAAGAGCACTGGTGAATGCAAAACGTGTTCAGAGTTTCTGTCTTTATTGTCACGCAGTGTGCCGCAGTCTAATATCATCCCGTTTATTTTATATCATTTGGCTGGCATTGGTGCTTCATGCGATAGTGTACCCTTTCCATTTCTGTGTTGCAATGTTGCACCGCAGTTCACCGAAGACCGCTTTGCCGTCGAGATGACTCATCGATGTTACGTATTTTGTTGCTTTTACCACCTGTGCTTAGCTGTTTTAAGTTTTTGTCACATGTTCATTTTCCTCCTATTGTGCCCCCTTGCAATAATGCTCTTCTGGTGCTGCAGGCACTTGTATAAATAAATGTGTGTGTGTATATATATATATATATATATATATATATATATATATATATATATGCGGAATTATAGTTGTTCTCTTACCTGTTGTGATGGCTCACCCACTGTTCTGTTCTATTACGCTGCGAAGGAGAAATAAGCAACTGTAAATAATTTAAAAGCTTTTACAAAAATAAACCGTATTATTGCTGGGCCTGTAAAACACAAGTTCAATATAAGAACATACCGCAGGGCAAATTCGCCGCACCATTCGCCTCCTTTTCTGTCTAAAGATATTGGCCTTCGCCGCTGTCATATCGCAGCCGCGAAATCGATGTCGTTCCCTTCCCCGCCATCAATTGCGCGTGTGCCAGTGCGCCGGTACGGGAGCTAGAGCGGTCGATGCAACCCGAGCCGCCAGTGTATTGCTGCGTGCGTTTATGTATGCCCATACGATGTGCATTATTCAAGAGGAGAAACGTGTCTTGCGGCGCGACGTTAGTCTAGATAGGTGTGTGCCGCGCCAAACCGCAGTCATCAAAGCTCGCTGTACTAAGGATATGCATGCGTCTTGCGCGACAGGAAAATATTGTATTTTCATGGCACGAGATGAAAAAAAAAGAGACACGTTTGTGGGCTAATACAGCTGCCATGATGCAGCACCTAGAGTGATTGACGTCCGTATGGTTATCACCTTTTGTAAGCGCATTTATTCGTTCACTAACGGGCAGTCAGAAATGCTGAAAAGGCGCTCAGACTTGCTGAGAAGTTCCGCCCAGGCTTACTCGGCAAAGTTGCATTAGTTGTGCAGTAGAAGTGGGTTAAGGCAAGTAGAAACTTTCTTTCACATAGCGTGGCAAATCAGCATGCGTTTGGAGCGCTAACAACTTGCCAGCGACAGTCGGCAGTGCTTTCCGTTCGTCTAGTTTGGCGGACATTTACAGCGGCGCGTGGAAAGAGATGCCAATGCTCCCAAGTCGGAATCCTGTCACAAACCATTGTTTAGGGCTTTACTGGGATCAATCCCAAGGAGCTGGCAATTAATTGCCTACTATACGGAATACAGTAGGCATAACGTAGTTACAACAGAACAGGGACATTTTGTTTAGAGGGCGAATGCGTCCAACTGAACAAATCAGGAGGAATAAACGGATTGGGATAGCCACCTCCTGGGCAGGGTATATAACCGGCTGGTAACGGATACCAGCCGGTTACCTAGCGAAGGTAAGCGGAAACCGCTGCGGGGGCGTAGTGGCTATGGCGTTGCGCAGCCTAAACACGAGCTCGTGGCATCAAATCCCGGCCGCGGCTGCCACATTTCGATGCGGGTGAAGTGCAACAACGCCCGTGTACCATGCACTGGGTGCACGCTTGAAACCAAAGGTGGTCAAATTAATCCAGAGGCCCTCACTACGTCGTGCGTCACAATTAAATCGTAGTTTTGGCACGTAAAACCCCAGACTTTTTTTAAGCGAAAGGTAGCTAAGAATAACAGAGGAGAATAACAGAGCACGGCAGTCTACAGCTTCTTCTTCTTCTTATTATTATTATTATTATTATTACTATAATAATAATTATTATTATTATTATTATTATTATTATTATTATTATTATTATTATTATTATTATTAATATTATTATTATTATTATTATTATTATAGTAATAATAATAATAATAATAAGAAGAAGAAGAAGAAGAAGAATATTATTATTATTAATAAATACAACGCAAGATCGAAATTAAATTACTCCAAGGACGAATATCGTTCAGAAAACCGCGCGTTGCATTCGTGTTAATAAAACGGGCAAGTGAACAATGTGATGTAATATATAGAAACAATGTTAATTTGATGACCCTCATGCGTAAAATCATGTTGATGTCAACACGACAAATTGATCTTACGCTAGTTTGAAGCGACGGTTAGTAGCAGCGTATACCTAAATGCATGGTTCAAGCAGCTTTGAGCAATATATCTCGAAAAGACGAAAAAAAAAAAAACTCTGCAATGCTATTCCTAATTCAAGACGATGAGCAAAACGAGAACAATATGAAAGCGGGATCCAACGTTTCGACAAGTGGACTTGTCTTCAAGGCGACATAGGCTCTCCTCGGCAGAGTAGATATGGGTAGGGTTCTTCTAAAGGGGACAGGGGGTAAGACGGGTGGGTGCGGCAAACGAGCCTGCATGCATGCAACGCTTGTTGCCGCACCCACCCAGCGCGGCCAAAAAAGAGACAACAAAAATTGACCGCTTTGCAATAAGGCCTCAAATGGTTATTCGGCATGCTTGTACCATGTGCTATACCGGTTAATGAGCTCTATAAATCATCATCTACCACCGCTTCGGACGCTCACTACAGACTGTATACGGTATGATGTTATTACTAGCCCAAACTAGTTAATTCTAGGGCGGAAACCTCGTCACACAAATGAGGTAGTCGCGCAACGTATTTACACATATCAATTTGAACGCTTGTCAAAGTAAACAGCACAACTTTTTTCGCAGCTAAATTGTATTCACGATATTAGGATCGTCATGTTTCGTAACTATTCATTGCTGCTAAACCACAGGTTATAATTACAGCGAGAAAACTGCAGTAAGGTCACACTCGTGAAACAAATTTTCAGAGAGAGAGAGAGAGAGAGAGAGAGAGAGAGGAGGAAAGGTCCACCAGACGAGCGCCAGGTTTGCTACCCTACACTGGGGGTAAAGAGAAAGGGAGAACACAAAGAGGTAAAGAGGGAGAGAGGGAGCACTGAGTGCACGTGGAAAGATGCACAAGAGTGCTATGATCGGTCTGTCAAACCGGTGTACTTCAAATGCTGTACTAGTGCACGAATCGCTTTTTGTGGCAGTGAAGGATGTGGCCACGGTCAGAGTATCTTTGACCCAGGGAACGGTCTCGAGAAATACACAGCTTATCTCCAAGCCTGATTGCAGGCTCAAATTAACACGCGCATAGACATTGCGCTGGGTGTTCCATCCGCTTCAACGTCAGCAGAAACTCCAGCCATGCCGACCTAAACCTCTGCAGTACGTCTCACAGAACCGCTTCCCATGTAGAAGATACCACGTCATACTAAATGAACTGCGCGAGCACGAAAACAACACGTAGTAACCGTGTACCTGGGATATAACGCGGAGCGTTTGTCCAAGCCAACATGTCACGTGCCTGTAGATGGCACCACTGCCTATGCAATATGGCGGCCCTCATGAAAAAGAAGGTTGATGTCAGTATTACTACTTAACAGCAGCAAATTTTGCTCTGGGTCATGACGTCGTGGTAATATCGGTGACACCCGGTTCGGCTTTTCGAGAGAATTTTAGTATCAAATAAAAATGTCCTATAAGGACCTAACAACCACCGTTCTTGCTTAGTGGAGTCCTTTCACGGGCGAGAAGCACGTTGTAATGTTTCCGCAGCATCAAAAATGCTTGTCACTACTACCTTTACGAAGAAATGCACGACGCACGCGACGTCGCCTTCGTCCGCTACGCCATTTGCTTTTTCTCACCTCCGAAGTACGCGCGCGGACGCCCACGCTGTCAGATACTGCATGTCGCGCCAAACGCCGCACCGGCAGTCAATGCTGCGCGGCAGCGCTGTACTTTGCGCGTCGCGCTCACAGCGGCACATTGCCGCAAGGAGGAGATTACGATTCCGGGTGGTGCCGGTGGACAGAGTTTTGTTTTTCTTCGCGACAAGGCGACGGTGACGCTGAAGATCAGGACGCGACCTCGCGACGACGCCGCAATGTAGATACATGCTGACATAAAGTCGTTGTATTGTATAGTCGAGTAAATACATTCCTTCCTGCTGCTCTATCCTCACTGCTATCATCTCTCCATCTCCCGTGGCATGAGTGACGCACCACCCACGTTACCAGTGGATGAGCCGGCCGTGAACGCCACATGCTAAGACCAGCACCGAATCGAGCGGAAGGAATCGCTACGAAATCGTAGCGCAAGTTTAGCTTTTCGCGCTTCTTCACTGGTCCAGTCGGCGCTACGCCCATATTATTACCGTCATCGGCCGGCCGCGAACGGTCGATGGCATGAAAAATATAATCGAGCAAAAGGAATTCTTTAATTACACTGGTCCTAAATAGGTTGAATGGCGAGTACATTCTTCGGTGTGAAGTCTAAAATACAAATCTCATTACGGCAATGGAAGCACGGATTATGTCAAGATCTGCCAACGCTCATTAAGTCAATTAAGCGTCGCAGAAGGACTCTCAAAAATGGTTGATTCTTGAAATCCATCATAAGGGTATGCTTACATTGAGAATTTTATTAACGTGTAGAAAAATATTTGAATAGGAGACAGCCAAATTATTTTCTCCTTTAGGGCATCACTCCATCTGTAACTATATAGATATGTTCCTCAATCTTGAACGCCATGAATTTAGATTGTAAGCAAAGTTTGGCGTCTCTCACAAGTACTGTCTGTGCATAGCCTACTAGAAACGCAATGCCAGCTGCACGACATTGCACGTGCGATAGTCTTTGACCTGCACATATATATATATATATATATATATATATATATATATATATATATATATATATATATATATATGGTAACGGGAAGAATATCACTGGCAGAGCATACATTGCACTCACCCATCCATTCGTCCTTATATTAAGTGCACCATTGCAATGAACGCGTTACATTAGACCTTAGAACCTTAATTTAGAGCCTATAGGGTGGAACGTGGCCACAGAACGGAGGTCAAGTATCATGTACAACATTTTCCGCAGCCGCATATTGCCTTTGCGAAAACAGTTGGTCACAACGTTGGAGCATGGATGACCGTTCTACGCTTGAGTCAGACAGCCGTTCGGTGTTGGAAGGGCCTGTGTATAACATATATCTGGCTTGCCGGTAGGCACAAGTGGCGGCCAATACACGGTAGTGGACACGGAGAAATCCCTGTCCATAGGGACTCATAGACCATAGGGACTCATAGACGTTCATATATTCTTCGTGCTACCAGCCTTTTCAGCTTCTCCTGATTGTAAAGGCAACAATCTGAGAAAAACGTCACAGTTAGCGCTCAGTAAAGATTGCTTATGACGCCGGTGATAAAACCTAATGCGGACAACTTCGAGCGCGCGAGACCAAGAATATGGCGACCAGTTTCATGGAGGAGTGGTATCTTGAACCAATCAATTAGTTTCGCTTGTAGCGGCGGTTTGAGCACTTGGGCATGAATGCCACGGTAGTTCTGAAAATGGCATGTGTGCACGTGGAAATTTCTCAGGTAACTAACCGTAAAGCCGAATAAAACGCGCTTTTCAAAAATCGACACTTTTATTAAGCGTATGCGGCGGAGTATGCGTCTTTGTGCATCGCTGTTAGAGCTTTTGGTGTTAGATTTTTTAATTTCGAGTAAGCCGAAACGAGAACTGTGGAATGGCCAATAACACGGACGCTTGCTAACCACACGTGACGCAGCCCAGCGGAAAAACGCGAGAAGTAGTTTCGTTGGGCGCTCTTCGCGTTTCCCCAATTCCATCGCTCGCGAATGGGCCCGACAGAAATCCTAGTCTCATCGCTCGCATCGTCGCTCAAGCGTGGCTTCCTCTTCACTTATATTTCGAGAGCCTACTGCAAGCTCACGTCTCTACGTTAAGAGTTATAGCCAGCGTTAGAAACTATGCCAGTGTTATCCCCACCCGTGCTTATGAGTACGCTGCAATTCAGTTTCGCCTCGCCTATACTGCATATATTAGTCGACTTAAGGTTTATTACCTTTCGCCTAATCGTAACAGCTCTAGTTATGGTCGACGCCGTAGCTCACACTAACGAATATTAGTGACACCAACGCCGACGGGTAGCGTTTGTGACGTGACAGTTGTTTGCGAATCATTGAAGGTAATACTGCGATATAGTAGACGCAAGTGTGGCGCAGAATCTTTGCAAACTACATTATAAATCACATCTCAGAGGCCAATGCCAAAATCAACTAACTCCGGCCGGCCAATGTAAGCAGCCACAGCATGCTGTGGCTGAATGCACTATAAAGGTTTTCGTTCGTGAGTATCCTTTTTGGTCGCTTTCGGTAATAATATGTCAGGCATCAGGGTTATCTCAACATTCGAATATATAACGAACAATTCTAGCGTAAGAGCTTTAGTTTGGATACGAACCCAGTTCTGCCTCATTTCTGCTGCCGCCTATTTGCGTTCGCCCAATTTTCGCGATTATATTTCCATGGGGCGAAATAAAAGAAAATAGCGTTAGCTTTGTCGTGTAATAACTCCTTGCTACAGTAAAAATTTAACGTTGAATGCCGGCTGCGAGCCGCCTTGATCTTTTGTTGGCTTTCATTACCTGGTACAGTCCATACGACGCGACAGAAAAGCTGTTTTCGTCATTTTCAACCTCCTTGGACAAGATCATAGTCAACCAGCAGTAGTTTCTCGCTGCAGTCGCAATGCTTTGATTGTAGGCAGTTTGCTGCAGTGAAAATCTCCATTTTGACATGCTATGTTGCCGCAATTTAATGAGTCGTGGATCGTAGCGTCAGAGTTTGGATTGCGTCGTCTGCCGTCGGCAGAACGTAGTAATATTTTTGCTAATCTTTCGTTGGCACAGATCATGCTTGTGTAACGTTATACGCCAGCGAATTGCATGAATTCCGCTGGGACTATTTTGAAGGGACTGATGCATTGCATAGACGCAGTGACGTAGAACTTCGCATAAGGCGGCTGGGCGGAGGACTTTTGGTACACATCAGCACCGATGGTAAATTGTGAGCTAAGTTGCCAATTTGCTATTATTACTCTGTTTTTATAAGGTGGCAAAATAAACATGTAGATAAAATACTTGCTGAATCAAGAGTAGAATGCTGGGGAACACCTGTACTCACTGAGAGAGTGTCAGATGACCGACAACGTACGACAACGAAGTGAAAGCGATTCGCCAGGAATTACTGTATCCAGATTAGATCACCTGGGTGCTAGTATAGGCTGCGAAAGCTTTGGTATGTAGCCCTGTTGCGGTGCTTCGTCCAAGGCGTTTGCGTAGTCTATAGAGATGGTATCAGAATGAAGGTTAGAACCGACATTGTACTGTAGGTCACGAACGAACATTACCAGTTGGGTTTCACAGTAGAGAGCCTCGTGAAGCCTGTCTTATGAATGATGAACAAAATTGTTAGAGTCTTCAAAACCAATGACTTGAGGGTATATTACGTGTTACATGGTATTGAATGGGACGCTAGCTAATGAGATAGGACGATAACTCAATGAGAATTCCTGAAAACCCAACATCTAAATTTTTTTTCGTAGCAGTTGATGAACGGGAAGGTATAGGCTACATTAGAGCCGTCTATCGCAAAACAGAGTTAAGAAACAGAATTTTTCCTAATATAAGAATCACACATACAGGGTGCTTCTTTTTTAGCTGCGCCAAATTTTTTTCAAGATTTCCTATGGCAGATAGCCCAATTGTAACCCTTGATGTAAATTACTTCCTGAGGCGGCCGTTACTTCTATGAGAAATCAAAATGTTCAATCGAATAATAACTTAATTACGCTAATGAACTTTTTAATTCAGCAACCATGGCGGCGCAGCGCTGCACATCTATTCAGATATTACTTACAACCGAAGGAACGATCTTGAACTTAATGTAACTAATTGTGAAGACGTTTGGATTGAACTTAAAAATGACTTCCTCAACATAGACAACAAAGACCTAATAATTGGTTGCATATATCGTTCACCCTCGTCATCAGCAATAGACTTCTGTACTGCTCTCCATAAAGTCATGAGACTGCTAGCAGATGAAAGCAAAAATGTAATAATTATAGGCGACATCAACATTAACCTCGCTGATAGTACGTCTACTAATGCTTTACATTATTCTGATTGTTTTAACAGCTTTGGTTATGAATGTCTAAATAAGACACCGACACGATGTGCTAACCACCCCATAGGTACATTAATTGACCATGCATTATCAAATTTGGCATATCCACCAGACGCAGGTGTTATGATGACCGACATAACTGATCACTATCCTATATTTCTAAATTTTCACTATACTCATGGCTCCGAAAAAATCACGTGCACGAAGTTTATATTAGACAAACAATCATTCCTTGACGCCGTGTCGAACCTTGACTGGTCCCCCATCGTTTCTACAAATGATCCACAAAAAGCATTTGCACTGTTTATCTCTATGCTTAAGTCACGTGTTGATCGTCATTCCGTTCAAGTTAAATGCAAGAAGAAGTACGCGTCGCCTCAAAATCCATGGATAACAGATAAGCTCTTAGCTTTAATGCGCAAAAAGGATAATCTTTATAAGAAAAGCAAACGACAACCATTTAACAAGAATTTAGCCATTCGGTACAAAAAGTTTTCTAACCAGCTTTCTGCCACATTGAAAAAAGCTAAAAAAACATGGTACGAAAGGAAAATTTTGGAATGCGGTAAAAACGTAAAAAAGAAATGGGAAATCGGTAACTCCTTCTTAAACAGGGCAAATAAACGCGAAGCTATAACAGAAATTGCATATCAGGGTATGGTATACAAGACCGTCAAAGAAATAGCTGATGCGTTTGCTGATTTCTTCTTTAGCACCGAGCTACAGCCACCTGCGCATGACAATCCCGTGCCCCAGCGCCTGCCACATTCTTTCTTTTTATTTCCAACTACATCTCAGGAAGTTCTACGCATTATAAACAACATGAAAATAACCGGCGCCGGCATCGATAAATTACACCCTTCCCATATAAAATTAATTGCGCCCCTAATAAGTGATGTCCTTGCAGACATAATCAACGTCATGTTTAAATCAGGCAGTTTCCCACAAGAGCTAAGACAAGGCAAGATAACACCAATTTTTAAGAAAGGTGACCGCTCTTTAATTTCCAATTATCGCCCCATCTGTGTATTACCATTCTTTAGTAAGGTAATCGAAAAGCTAATAGAAAAACGTTTAACTAATTACCTTACAAAATTTAATATTCTCTCACCATTCCAATACGGCTTTCGCTCGGGTTACACGACCGAACTGGCTCTCGTTGCTCTAACCGATCAACTAAAGCTAGCTATCGATGAAGGGAATTATGCAGCGTCAGTGTTTGTAGATTTAAGCAAAGCGTTTGAGAAAATAAATCACCGCATCTTATTTCGTAAGCTTGAATCATTGGGAATCACCGGCCGAGCGCTCTTGTTACTAAAAAATTACTTAACAGACAGAATGCAAGTAGTAACCATTTCAGCCGTTCATTCTAAAACCATGTTCACTAATATTGGTGTGCCCCAGGGTTCCATATTGGGTCCGCTTTTGTTTTTATTATACGTGAATGATCTGCCTAACTGCCTGTCCTTTTCGAAATGTATACTTTATGCAGATGATACTACTATTATTAATTCCAATAAATGTATTACGACCTTAGTATCTAACCTTAATAGCGACTTACACAGCCTGATGGAGTGGTGCCAAACTAACCAGCTACAGATAAACCCGTCTAAAACAAAATTTGTTGTATTCACGTCCCACCAACGAACACTTCACTCCATTCCTCCTATCTTATTGGGCGGAAGTCCTATCCCTGCAAGTTTTTCATGCAATTATCTTGGCATAGAAGTAGACAAACATCTTAAATTTACTGAACACAAAACCAAACTAAAACAGAAGATTACCTACGGGATTAGGGTACTTCTAAAAGCACGAAACATATTTGACCATCAAATATTACTATCATTGTACTTTTCATTTATTCATTCCCCCATTAATTACTGCGTTACTTGCTGGGGAAACACTTACGTAATCCATTTAAACTCATTGCAAATTCTACAGAATCAGGATATTAGGATAATTACATTTAGCCCATATAATAACAACGCCTCATATTTTTTACGTACTAATCACATTCTTACAGTCACACAACTCGATAAATATAATCTAGGTACCTTTTTGTTCCGTCAAATCAATTACACACGATGCGATAGCTTGTTACCACAGTCTTCTCTATTAAATACTAATATTACCAGGTTTGCAATAAATAGGAACTTCATTTTACCTAAAATCCATACTAATTATGGCAAACAGAATGTCCATTTTTCATCTATCGCATTCTGGAACACTTACCAATTTACATAAAAACACTTAAAATTCACGAATTCAAGAAACAATTAAGAGATTACATTCTGTCGAATACGTATGCCTAGTCCATACTCATAACCATTCTTTCAGGGTCCCTTCATTTCATTTTCATTGCCATACCGTTAGGTTTCTGTTTTTGCCTCACATATACATTCGAGTTAACAAATCCTACTGTGTTCGTCACGTCATCTACGCCGTTACTTCATCAGTTGTCAACGAGATTGCGTTACAGTGCTTTTTTTCATGACATTTATGCATATGTAATTCTTCAATCATGGTATTCATACTAAAACCTGTAATTTTTTAACAATTTGTTGAAAACTGCTGTACTTTTGTTTTATTACGTTTACTTTGTAAAGGAGGTCCCATTGCAGTATTTGACTCCGGGACCTCCTCCTGAATATTAACTACTTGTAATCATTCTAATGATCTCAATAAAAACCGATTCTGATTTTGATTCTGAATTAATTACTTTATGCCACATATTTTAATCTACGAATTATAGCAACTGAGTTCGCGCGGCGTATCCACGTGTAAGGAATTCTCTGGACGGCACCAGTTCCGAGATATTAATTTTCGAAGTGCCCGTCGACATGCATTGGTGTTCCAGTTACTTTTGTGCTTGAATGAATGAAGCAGCGGTTTCATCAAAGATAATAACTGAAACGCCAATGCATTTCGTCGGACAGCTTGAAAATTATTATCTGGTAACTGGTGCTAGAATTGTTCTATCTGCCATAGGCAATCTTTAAAAATTTGGTGCAGGTAAAAAAAAAAAAGCACACCCTGTATACCACAAACTGATAAATATATTAATTCTGCAAAAATAAATAAGTTTAAGCAATACAAAGTACAAATGGTCGCCTGCTTAAGGGTGATTTCCTGTACCATAACCAACACCCGTACCTTTAAAGGGTAAGATCGAATAATTGCTGGCGACAAATGCAGTTTGCTTTTTGGCGACCTTTTGCGACAAGGAATTATGATGTGGCTGCGACAGAGGATGAAAAGTGCCACAAAAATTGCGTCAGGAGAACTTTCATAAAGATCGCCGCGAAGCTCTCGTCTTCCAACTACATTGTAAATTAATTTACACTCTTAACAGTGAATAAAAGTGTAAATCTCTCTCTAAGTAACACGCTTACACCTAAAAGGGAGTAAGGTCGTGAGTTATTGACAGATTTGCAACTTTATTCACCTTCAAGTATGTATGATATCTTGCAATGTTGGGCGTCCCTCGTTGCAGGTGTAGTATGAGATTTGCTGTCTTGTACAGGAAAGATATTTTTGAGCCTTAAGTGTAGAGGTGCTAGCCATGAGACAAACCAGCACTGTTAAGCTTTCAATAAAGAAAGATAACCAAAAGAAGCATCCGAAAGACACCAGCGTTAACTAATTTGGCACTTGAATGTATATGGAGGCGCGCTTTCTAAATTGCTATTTAGCAACCGCTGTGATTAATAATGAGAGTGATGTTGGATATAACGTTGGCGAAGACGACTGGCCAATGGCAAACAGCAGTTACGAAAGAAAAAAAAACTGTGTGAATTCGGCCATTAATTATTTGCCCCAGCGTTTTTATCACAACAGCTCTCGAAATAAGTGTGGTCGAGCTTACTAAACAGATTCACACGCCCACAGGGATGCCACTACAGAAAGTTCGCTAACTGAACGACCCATCTCTCGCCCCCGCGTAAAGATTAAAAAAAGAAAAAAAAAAGCGAATAGTTGTTGCCAGCCCTCTAACCGCCTACTAATACCACTCCTGGAAGACGTTAAGACTAAAACCAAAGTTTTCAGCGACTCTAACGTAAGGCTTCGTTCTGCCTGCAGCATCTGATAGCCAGCAACCAGTCGGGATGCCTGGCTCCTAAAGCAGTTTGTCTTATCTTTTCTTTCTGGTTCTCGCATTTCTTTCTATTCTCAGTTTCTGCTCGACGTCCACAGCAACGGACCGTAGATGCTTCTGTCACTGCCCGCGCTCTCTTTGTTGCTCCTAAAGAAGCAGGGGAACACGCACTCACGCTCTTACGCACACACGGCAGAGTGGGGCCTCGTCTCAGCCCGAGCAGCGACGAAGCGCGGACGTCTGCTCTCGAGGTCACTCGATCGAAACGGCCCGTGTGGACACGAGCGGGCTCGGATCGCCCGCGGGGCGGTGATGACAACAGCGCCTGGCCGGTGCTGTTCTCGCTGGCGCTACACCCTCGGCGCGTCGCCCGAACGGGAGAAAAGTGCGCAAGAGGAGAGCGAAGCAGAACGGCGTACGTCCGACCGCCCCCCACGTGGGTGGACATAACGCATTACGCTCCCGCGCAAACGCCACTCAATGACCGCGGCACTCGTGCGGTCAGAGGTCCGTTCTGCGTCACGCTTGTCATTGTCGAGTGGTTTTCGATTTGTCTGTTTACTGACTTCTCTCGGCTCCTTCGCGTCATGTTTCTTTTACTGATGTTGTTTCTTTGTTTTTTTCGTGCACCCCGCAGTTCAGTGACTGGGAATAGATTTCGCCACGAATCGGGAGGTTAATGGATCGACCTTGAACGTGGATACGCCACAGAAATTGAGTTAGCCCTTTGAAAGCTGAGCATGCGGTTGGGCAGCCAATGGCACCCCCCCCCCCCTCCCCCCGAAAAAAGAAAGGGAACCCCACAAGGATGCTGCATGTTTCACTTGAATGATACCGAGGAGTGACCGACAGGATATCAGGCATCAACCCTTGAGTCTCCTTATTTAATGTACATCTCTTCGAAATGGAACGCGTTGAGAAGCAATCGCGTCACTCGGTACGCTGTCTGCAGGCTGCCTCTTGAAGCATACTTGCTGACAGACAAAAAATCGACGTCTAGGCGATCTTGGCAGCGGTTACACAGCCATGAAGTGTGCCACATTGGACGTTGTGTTGCTCTAGTCCGCTTGTCTGCCGCTGTTCCTGCGACATGAAATAATGTCGTGCTTGCTCTACAACGAAAGATCACACTAATATTTTGCAATGATTTTGCAATATTTTGCGACGACAGCGCAACCACGGTTTCCTGACGAATGCATGACGATGTCTGTATGACAACACAATGACGACAATGGCATGACGACGGTATGAGGGCCATCGGATGACGACGAGCGCACGACTGAAATGGCGTAACGACTACCGTAATACGAAGCCCTTATGTCGACGGTCATCTGACGACCATGGGGTGACGACGTCGGCATCACAAGAGTTGATTGGCGAAGCTGGAATGACGGTGTTGCAATGATCACGATGACATCACCAACACGCGCACATACCTCGTGGCCCAACTGGCAGACAACTTGGGGCACTGGGCAAGAGGCTAGATAGGCGATACATATATAAAGGCCTAAAACGCCGCAGATAACCAAGAAATGCTAATCGCGTTAGTATATCCGATGCCACGATTTACTGGCGTCTGTTCATGAAAGCAGTTATAGCGTAAATGGCTTTGTGCATACGGGCCCGAAAATCTTTGTGAATTCGGCCGCTATTCTCGACTGCAAGAAACAGGGGTAGAATTCGCAAAGCTTTTCGTGAATCCGACCCCTGTTTTTGTGTCACACACAGGCTCACGTCAAACACAACTGCTTGCTTTGCAAAAACACGTTGATTCATCGGGTATCCCTTGGAAGAACCACAAATGGTGCTGGAAAAGCCAGGTAGCAACAAAATCGCATAACATCGATTCTCACGTTGCGTGTGTTCTGCATAACATTTTATTAGTGCTCCCTCGTTTTTACTCGCCCATCCGCATGTGCGCCCGCGATGCCCTTGTGTGATGCGAGAAAGCGCGCTTTCTTCTGCGGCGGCTGGTCACCGCGCCGTACCCAAAAGCCCAAAGAAATATCAAAACATCAATAAAGCAGAAAGCAGGAGTATTTGATGTAGATCGATCGTCAATGGGAAACAGGGCGGCTTTGGAACTAGGATGCAATGAACGGAATAAATGAGTCGAGCGCTGACGCTTTCGTTGGGGTGTCACTGCTTGTATTGTGCTGTGTATCTTTTACAGCGAAGCTTTATACCTCTACCGTCCAAGGAAATTTTCGTGTCGTTGGCGCGGTACGCAAAAAACTCCCCATACGTCGGCCGATGCCGAAGATAGTGCAATGCCGGGCCGACCCGCGGCGGAGGTGTAGTTTGCCATTAAGGGGCCAACGTACACAGCTTCACTGGTCATCCTTCTTCACAGAGTGGAAGGGCGCTGAGTTTTTAGTATGCTTGATCTAGAAAGGTGTAACGATGACGTAATGATGACGTAATGAAAGACTCGCTTTCTTTCCGTGTGAATGCTCGTGAAGGACAGTTTTGTCTGGTTAAACTTTCTTGATAGTTTACGTGTAACTATGAAGCAAAAGGAAAGAAAAATAACCGCAAACTTGAGGAATTCCTCCCGTGCCGACCACAGTCACAGCCATAGCAGAACGCTCTCGCAATGGATATCGCCATCTTGCTTGCTTGTTGTTAAATAATGACACCATCTTCTCGAGAACATCGTCTCTACGATAGGCACAGCATCGTCTTCGTTGCTACATTATTGCTTCCTGTAGACGATCCGAAGCGCGTGAACAGGCGCTACCACAGCGTGCCCAGATGCATTCCTATTTCATGACGCACCAACATGGCAGCTCAAGATAACGGCCACTCCGTCCCACAACATGTACGGTCAGCGTCATGTCTGGCGCTATCAAGGGCACGGAATGCTTTTACTATATATCAGCGTTCGGCGCTGATACGCTAAGCCCGTATTCACGAAAAGCCTCTTCCATTAACGCCGTCTCAGATTCACCCCCTATGAAAATGGTCATTGCCTTTATGTTTCCTTTATGTTTCCTTCTTGTGCCCTATGTGACCTTTATGATTCCTTGTCCTTTGTGTGACCTCCGGGACGCCAACTTTGTGTGTACCACATGTTTACTCATCCTAACGTATACCTCGAGGAAGTGACCTTTATTATGCCTCTAGGATGTGTCCTTTATGTTTACGGCAGGATGTTAACTGGGTGTGTACTATGTGTTACCTGAGTGTACACTTGAGTGCACATGTAGGTGACATAGAGTGCACATAACAACTGTCTGTACATATAATACAGGCAGATATATCTGTACTTTGTGACAGCCGTTGATACACTCTGCAGAGTCATTGTAAGTACTAAATCTCTACTTATCCTTTCCTTTGCCCCAAGAAAACAACCCTTATTATAATTATTGTAGTATGTGCCCTTTGTGTTTACGGCGGGATGTTACCTAGGTGTGCACTTGAGTGCACACGTAGGTAACATAGAGCATTAATCTATATATGGTGCATGCACTCTTTATATGTTACCTCCATGTGCACTTGAGTGCACATGTAGGTAACAGAATGTGCGCAGTAAGCATCTTTTGCGAATAGTACAGTTAGAGCTATCTGTGCTGTATGTTAGTCACTGGCAGATTCAAGGAAAAGGCACTGCTTGCACCGCTCGCACTAGACATGCCGACCGGCACTAATTGTGGCTATATTGTGCGGAAAATCGAGCATGCCATGAAATAGGATGGTGTATATAATGATTTATGCCATGCATTCTCTTAATATATAAAGTATTTCTTAATTTTTCAACCAGCTATTCTCCAGTAGCA
The DNA here is from genome assembly GCF_023375885.2 of Dermacentor andersoni. Lineage (NCBI taxonomy): Eukaryota > Metazoa > Arthropoda > Arachnida > Ixodida > Ixodidae > Dermacentor > Dermacentor andersoni. Next base: position 365,713,721 of record NC_092814.1, on the reverse strand, counting down.
AGTCATATGCAGAAATCTGCAGTATTTAACCTAATATGCAAGAATTTCATGAAAGTTTTGCGCCAGCTAGGCTATCAAATATAGTTGATTGAGTGTTTAAGACGGTTCTCATAGCAGGCGCCTTTCAGATGCTCCGCTTCGCCTCCAGTTTGGGAAATAATCTACTTACTTTATATATCTGACTTTATATATATATATATATATATATGCGCACTATGTTACCTGTGTGGGCACTCTGTGTTACCTGGCTGTGTACTCCCTCGAGTGCACATCCAGGAAACATAGAGTGCGCTCAGTGATTATCTTTTTACACATGCTACAGATAGATTGTCTACCTGAAAGATGTATTAACTTTAACTACTGGCGTATCAAAGTAAAAAAAAATGGGGGGAGGGTGCACCTGCCTCCCCCTCCCTATCTATCTTGGCCGTATTGATCACCACGCGCCATCAACAGTACATACGTACATCAAAGCCTCATGCAGCGAATAATCCCTCACGACAAAACACAATTGCGCGGCCGCTGGAGACGCGGTGGCACGACGCGCAGTGTTCGATGGCTTGCGCTACATGAACCGCAAAAGAGGCGGACGCCTCCGCGGCCAATCTGCCGCTCTGCTAGTGAGCGTATATGATTATACAACCATTTAAGTAGCTGTTCTCGTCGCTTTCGCGCTGACCACAAGCACGAGTAACTGCTGTGTCGATATTAGCACGCGTAGAAGGGCAGCGCGGATCCCGTAAATGCTTGCTTGGGCGTACAACTGAATAATTTATAATTGTGAGTTGGCTGAGTATGAAAGTTGTGTGCGGGGTATGGCCGTATTTGATTACGCGAGCATGCCAGCAGTACGCCTGCTTCACTTTGGCCGAAGTTCCGCTGCCGCTGCAAGCCAGCCATCGCCACATTTTGTCGTCTTTATTCCTTACGCTACGAGGAAATATGGTTCCACCTATTCAAGATAAGGCCTGACATTCTCAAAAACACGCCACTGGGCGCCATAAGAAGCGTGTATATGTGTGGTGATTCCGAATTTCTGATCGGTGGGTCTCACAGCTATCGCGACTGCCCGCCCACCGTCCGCCATCCCAAGCACACGGAGTTGCACATGATGCGCGCTGATTGGCTCGTGTCCGTCGGCAAAAGTTCGCGCATAGCTCGTCTGAAATCTCTGTAGATACCTTAAAAAAAAGCAACGTACCAAGACACTTTAAACTCAATAATTTGTGTTTAAATACCAGCCTTTCTTCCAGCTACAACCTTTTTTAAATCTCGAAGGCCGTGCTTTTACAAAATGCCCGCCCTAAAAGAAAATGTAGATCTCGGAGGCTAAATTCACTTGTTAACCGCAGTGCGGCGCTGCCGCTGTGTGACGGTTGAGCTGGGCCACGTTGTGTTGGTGTGCGCGGTTAGAGTACTCGTTGCAGTTACACGTTAATTGAATCATATTTTCGAAGTGCCTAAACAAACTGTGATCCGTACCGTGTGCATTAACCATCAGGAAACCTCTGGACTCGTATAACGCCATTAGTTCGCCTTATGTTTCCTGTGATACGCCAGTGTCTTATGCGTACTACAGCGCCCGTCCGAGCTGCCTTTGTTCTCGCCTGTCCGCGTTCGCTCGTGGAATACCTGGTACTGTGGCTTCGAATTATGGTGCGTGGAAGAATTTTTTGAAAGTTGTGCTTTCGTGCGCTGGTGTTCATCGGCAATTCGACAGTGTTCGCGCCGGAAAGAGCGTCGTCGCGTGTTGCCTGCGAGACGAAGGAGCCGTTTGCTGACCACATTGAAGGTAAGCAGGTCTGACGCTTGCGCGCATTCTCGCAGCTTTTGGTTGATGTAGTAAGCTTTGTGGAACGACAACAGAACACGTTCTGAGCGTATGTTGACCATGTTGCTGTGCACATTTAGCAAAGCGTTTCACGAGGGTAGTTTCCGTGAAATTTATTATTTCTTACCGCTTATTTGCTTTATGGAGTGATGTGCTACCACCGCTGATCGTTGGGACTTAATGGGCAAATATTTACGTAAACGCTGAAAGTTACTGTTTTCTCGGTAGTTTGCCGGCAAGAAATTCTTCCGTAGATATGAATTTCCGCAAGTTACGTGTGTAATGCATGTCGATGTGTCACGGGCATCGCGAGTTGGCACGCGACTGCGATGTGTGACACTTGAACAGATATTAGCTTGTGTGAAGATTACTTTATTGATGGCGTTCAGTTTGAAGTCCAGCTTCGCGAGAACTTGTACGCATTGTTTGTGTTCGACGTGCTCGCGTATTTGTCTTTTATATTGTAGGGCAAATATAGACCGACATTACAACAGCGAAATTTCTTTTTAATCGAGGCATGTCAATCAGACGCTCGCTTTCATTAATATTTTAATCCGAAGAACAGGATGTCAGTGCATGCGATTGTTAAAGGCAGTGGCTTGTAGCACTGCCTAATAAGGGATGCGATTTTCTTGCGATGCTTTCCGCTCGATGTGTGCCACTCTTATAACCCACCTTCCATGGCTGGCTGTTCTAGTTAATAACGATAGCCGAATGTCGGTCAGATCAATGAGCAAAAGGAGTAGCATCGGAAAAGGGATCGCTACAAAATTGCGGCCTAGGTTTTAGACCCTTCGTAATCGATTGTTCGTTTGATTTACTAGATATTTAAGTTTTGGTGATAATTTCCCAGGTAGTCTGATGTTTGCTGCTGGTTTTATTCCCGCCTGAATTTTACCATATAATGGTGTAACCACTTGAGATATAACTACGAGACATCTGTACAAGCAGGAACACAAAGATTTGTTGGCCAGTTGCCTACATCTAAAGGTCATGTACTACTTAGCAGCTGCTGCAGAAATGTTTAAAAAAAATTGTGAGCAGTTTAATACCTGAGTGGACTGGCAGCTCAGTCTGTTTCAAACAACAATTAGTTAAAAGCTTCTGTGTCGCCCTGATGTTTTTATGAGCTGCTTTTGACTGCTCCACGTTTCTTAGCGGTGTGCATACAGGCCAGGCTGTTCTTGCTTGTATGAACATTTTTGAATTGGTGAAAAAGATTATCTTTTGTTTTGTTTTTCAGGTCCCAAGCACCACATTCCAGAGGTCTGCTGTGAGCAGACGTGGCAAATTGCAGTAACATCCAGATAGTCCAATAAACTGTTCGTAGTTTCAGACAAACCTTTGCAAAGTATAGTCAAAACTTTCTTTTAAAAGTGCGAGCACTGATCCAACCTGATCTTTCTATCCAAACATTACATTTTATATTAGTAACAAAGACATAACTAGAACAGCAGCACTGCAGTGAGGAACGTACAGTGGCAATCAAAGTGTTATACTGAAATAATCTATGAAGTCTAATTACTTTGTAATTTTAGAACAAATTGGCATGAATTTCTGTGCCATAGCAGAGTTCCAATCCGTGCGCTGCATCATGTAGGGAACAGTAACCTTACAATGAAAACCAATGCAAAACTTTTTAACTCAGGAAATGTTTATAAAAATAAAATGTGCACACGGAACTCTTCATCTATGCATGTCTACGTAAAATACAGGATTTCATCACTGCGGCCACATAAAGGATGCATAAAGGTAGGACACACGACGGAAACATAAAAGCAGTGGCCAAATTTCAACATGGAGGAAACATAAAGTACGGTAACATAAGGGATACATAAAGGGAGGACACAGGAAGGAAACGTAAAAGCAGTGGCCAAATTTCAACATGGAGGAAACATAAAGTACGGTAACATAAGGGATACATAAAGGGAGGACACATGACGGAAACATAAAAGCAGTGGCCAAATTTCAACATGGAGGAAACATAAAGGACATTTCCTCATGTGAACTGCGGGAAACATACAGTAAACATAAAGGCCATAACCATTTTCATAAGGGACTATCACTGCAAACCGTCGCGATCTTGAGTGGTGGGCGTCCCAAAGCCGCTGATGAGGAAACGCTGTTCCACACGAGAAGTTTCGCACACGGAAACCGAAACTACCAGAGCAAAGTGAGCTCAGTCAAGCATTGCAGCTTTTTTTTTTTTCTGTAAACGCGAAAGCCGATGCAAAACAAAACAAAAATGTATAAAACAACCCGACCCGACCTTCCATTGAGATAGCAAAGAATGGCCTTGATTGCTTTAGAAATGACGACGTAGATTGAGGTTTACAGAGCGGGAGAGAGAAATAACCGGGGTGGGAAAGGCAGGGAGGTTACCGGAGAATATTCTGGTTTGCTACCCTCCACAGGGGAAAGAGCGAGGATGCACTTGAAGTGCGGTTTTTGGGTACACCGTGGGAGCAGCCGTACCTCGGTTCTCATTACAATACGAAAATGCTCGCGTTTCATGGTCATTTCAGCGATATAAATCTCGCCTTGTGGAACTTTGTGCATGTTCGTAATTGTTCGTGTTCCTAATTGGCTGGAGATCTCGGGCACCCGTTGCGCGTAATAGCGATCGACGTGATAAATACACGATTGCCACAAGTACAACGTGCACAAATTCTTACAAACGGATAATTATATGACTGACATGACCGTGAAGCGCGAGCATTTCCGTATTGTAACGAGAAACGAGGTACGGCTGCTTCGACGGCTGCCTTCTGACGTCTCCAAGAAGTCATCGCATCTCTTCAAAGCCAATGCTGCGTCGGTCTGTAAAATATCCACTTCCGTGACCTTCCTGCGAAACCATGTCAGAAACACGTGTTTTGTGCGGCAGTGTAAACCGCTACTCGATATGCCTCGGAGATTTCACCGCGGATTTTTCAGTTTTTCTTTAATTGTTCTTTGTCCGATACGATCGCGTCGTGCCGTAGCGTTTGCCATTTCTCAATGCATATTTTGCAGGTACTTTTTGCTTTTTTGTATTATGCACTTTTCATAAGCATTTTTTTTTGCGCTCTTACCTTTCGAACGTGAGGAAGTGAATGTCATTTCGAATGTGGATGCCAGGAACTTGAGTGTTCCTAACATCGCAGCAAACGCTCTCTCTGAGTGGTAACTGAACTCCACCTGCGTTCGCATTACATTACCTGTACACGACCGTATATAAATAATAAACAAAGTGGTTACGCGCGCTAAGCAACTGTTAGTAAAAGGAAATTCCAGCTTGTGGTGTTGCTGAACATGGTTTTAGCTGAGGCGACCGGCGAATGGAAAACAGCCGTTGTGAACAATGAGCTTGCAAATTCATTCCTTGATATTGGCTGACTGGAAAAGAAAACGCTCGTGCAGACAAATTTAGGCGCGCTGAAGAATCTCAAAAAGCCGATATTCATTTGATTGCTTCCACTAGTCACAGTTTTGGTTGAGAATGTTAAAACCAGAAATAAATTATACAGGGTGTTGCAACTATTGTGCGCCAAGATTTAAAAATATGCAAATGACACGTAGCTGTATAGAAACAAGGTAATGTTCTTTACCGTCGTTTAGAGATACTCGGACCATTGCGCTCCGCCTAATAACATAATTAGTCTTACATAATTAATGAACTGCTCAAATATCATAATTAGATGAAAAGTGTCACTGAGGAAATTGCACAGCAACGTGAAAAACTCACGAGACAGCCTTGTGCTGCTCAATACGCGCTACATAAACGTGTTTTTCCAAGCGTGAAAGACGCCCGCGAATTCACGCAAACTGCCTCGAGCGAACAGTCGCGTGGCAATATTGCATGCATTCAATAATTAAATAATGGTGTTTTACGTGCCAAAACCACTTTCTCATTATGAGGCACGCCGTAGTGGAGGATTCCGGATATTTCGACCACCTAGGGTCCTTTGACGTGCGCCTAAATCTAAGTACACGGGTGTTTTCGCATTTCGCCCCCATCGAAATGCGGCCGCCGTGGCCGAGATTCAATCCCGCGACCTCGTGCTCAGCAGCCCGACACCATAGCCACTGAGCAACCCCGGCGGGTTTTTGCGTGCATTCGGGGGATTCTTGCACGCTCGGAAAAATACTTTTATGTAGCGCGTATTGAGCAACAAAAAGGTGTATCGGGAGTTTTTCACGTTGCTCTGCAATTTTCTAATTAAAGTTTTCAATTAGTTTTGATATTCGAGAAGTTTTTTTAATTAATTAATACGAAATATGTAATTAGGCAGAATGCAAAAGAATATTCTTAGTATCTCCAAGCGACGAAAAAAATCGTTACCATGGTTTCGTCCAGCTACGTGGCATTCGCATAGTTATAAATGTTTGAATGATAGTTGCGACACCCTGTATATAGTACTCCGGATTAGAGGGAAACAGTGGAGATATGCAGCTAGAAATTTCTCGCTGTTGTGTCGGCCATAATTCGTACTCTTCGCCAATCACTACACGCACAAGTTGCGCAAAATACTGTTGTGTTAAGTTTTTTTCGAATCAGCGGGTGTTAAAATAAGATATCTGTGGAGTCATATTTCTTCCGTTGTATTTCTTTTCTTTTTTCAATCTTCAGGCTTGTTTTTATTTTATTTTCACTATTTTGTTTACCTTCGCTAAGCTTGAGTTTCTATACTGCAGATGTAATCTACAACATACCAGCACAGCCTGGAATAAAAAAAACATGCCTTTAAAGTTAAATAATTGTTTGTCGGCGTATATAAGCTAAAAGCGGTGGGTAAGCTTTTGCGATGGCTTCAAATTACAGCACCAGCTGTCGTCTTGCGGCACATCTAGCCCAAATGCCATGCGGTCGGTATACACATGCGCGGTGTCTTCCTGAAGCTCACAGGCTCGGCGAAACAAGGGCATCGCTGGTGACGGCAGCAATAACATCACGATCGTAGAACGCTTTCACATCTGACGCGTAACTGCCGTCTTACAGCAACCTCTAACACGCACCAAGCGACAACTTGAGAAATAAGTTTTTTATAGGCAGTAGCCAACAAAATCGCTCGATGCAAACGAAAAAACCATGCGCGCTAGACGGGACGCATCCCCGATCACACCGCCGCGCCTATAGGCATAAATTAGAGTAAACTGCACGAAATAAACGCGCCGGCACTTAAATGTACCCGCCTCGCGTTTCCTGCCTCTGGCATGCTTTCGCTATTTAGCCGCTTGCGCGCCCGAACTGCGCTCACCTGCTTCTGCTCTTCTGCATATTTGTTTCGCCAGCAGCCAAGTCAAGCATTGTTCACGTAGTGCTATCAGCTCTGGGCGTAATTAACGGTGCGGAAGCATAAATAACGCTGCACCAACTCCCCTTCCCCACGCAGTGTACAACCTTCCGGCTCCTGCGCTGTGCCCTTCCACGCCACGCCAGCATCCCTGCTCCGGGCGGAAGTTTATTGCGAGATTCCTGCTTTCGTCCGCCGCCCCCGTCGCCCGAGCCTCGCCCAGCAACGAGCCGGCTCGCCGACAAACGTTGCTCGCGTGTAGCTCGTTGCAGCGGCCGCTCGTGTGACGCGCGCCGCCGTTGTGCGTCGTGGGCGAGTCGTCGTTTCCGAGGAGGGGGGCGGTCGCGACCCCGTGATATTATCCCCATCCTGCCTCCGCGATACGCGCAGACTCCCGGAACGGGAGGCTTCGCACCGACACTCTCCCTTTTCTTCTTTTCTTCTCCGTCTATCGCTCTCTCTCTTCCGGAAGTGGAAGAGAAAGCGCGCGCGTGTTCCCAAGAGGAGGCATCTCCTTGCGGAGCTGATGCGTTGGTTGCACGCGCGGTTCTTCCCGTATCGCCGATTTCCAGTGATACACGAAGCGACGCGCGTCGCCGGCCGTCTGCGGATATGGCGCGAAGACGCGACGAGGATGGATGGCATTAGTCTCGCTCGGGGCTCACCGATCCGCGTGCTAATGTCTCAAGAATTTCGTTCGTGATAGCCGGCGCTGCGCTCGTCTTTGAGCTCGCCAATGATGAATGATGGCAGCTGGCGACGGAGCATCGTCCGATGAGTGGAGCCGGCAACGTTAAGAACTGCGAGCGACGAGGAAGTTCGAGGCAAAAAAAAAGACGCCGTGTTACGAGAACAGACGATTGTCAGGAGACCCTCTTTTGGCACGTGGCCGTTATGCTGGGCCAGAGCAACTGCTCGCGCCGACTGAAACGGTTGATGTTCACTTGGGCTCCGGAAAGAGGTGCTTCGGTTTCCTTTCTTCGTGGAGCCGCCCTCGGAGCAAATTCGGGCGAACGGAAGAGGTGGTTGTTGCGTCCCCAGAATGATGTTTGGGATCGTGTGCGCTTGCTTTTCTTATGTAAACTACGGGCAAACTGAGACACATTCAACGCCTCAGGAGTGCCCGCACTTAAGCAGTTAGGCGCCAGTAACGATGGTCCAGTAGCGTTAGAGAGATGTGAAAGAAGTTGGGCAATATATACTGGATTATTTATGAACAAAGAGTGAGTGGGAGAGTTTTGAAAAGGGTGAACAACTGCGTCCCCCCACATGTCTGTCCTAAGTGTGTCTTGTACTTTCGCACCAAGAAGAGACCACTCGCTCTTTCGCAGATGGCTTAAACGTGCACTCATTCATATAGATTTAATTGTTCACTAAAGAGAGCCGCAGAATGAAAGTGACGATATTCGTTAGTGCTACACTGATCAACTGGGCACGGTAGCACACACTCGTTTAGATCGCAGTTTTTCGTTACCTGAGTACAAGCATAGCAAATTCGCTTGTTGACCATACAGTTGACGATACTAAAATAAGCCGTGCCAGTCGCGGTCAAAACCCGTACACTTGAACGGATTTTCAAATAAACAGCAGTTATGAGCTTGGGGAATGGGATGAACACGTGCCCCGTGCACCGCCATTTCTAACGATTATCATAAAACATTTCCTTTTAATGTGTGCGGCAGTGGCGTAGGAAATTGAACCATTACTTATCCAGTCACACTTATTTTGGAATATACACATCAAAAGCGACTACATACATTCGATCAGCGTACGATAAGCTGTGAAACAACGCCACGGGAAAAAAAAAAAGAGCGGGAACCAATGTGGCATGAACGCATTCGCATCAAGCTTGCAAGCTAGTGCTGTACAGAGAGAGAGAGAGAATGTAGAGGAAAGGCAGGGAGGTTAACCAGATATGAGTCTCCGGTAGGGTGCTACAGAAGTAACGAGGTAGGCTTCTTCGTAAGAGCGAAGCCCGGACAGCCCTCATGCTAGACATATTATTAGCAAAAGTGGCCGGCCAATGGCAAAATTCACTTACGAACAAAAAGCATCGTAACTTGAGCCCCACGCTTTACTTAGATTAGCTTTTTACTTCTTTTAGCTTTTTTATTTATCTTAGCGTGAAGTAAGCGTTGAAAGAAATTTCTTATCGCAAATATTTCGCACCGCCGGCGTTTTAGAGCAGACTCAATATTACCATTCTCAACAGATATCTACTGTTTCTCTCTCTCTCTCTCTTTCTTTCTTGCATCTGCTCTCCCACTGGGCTTCGCTTGCTTCATCACACGCTTCACCCTCAATACGGTCGAATAACCACTTCGTGAACTCGTCGTGAATATACGCCGCAGCGTCACTTCATGGGGCAAAAGTGCCCTCTGCGGCTAGTTAGCAGTTGGAAGAAATGGCAGCCACGCATCGTGAAGGAGAGTCGCAAACACAGAGAAAAAGAGAACTAGGCGAAGCTCCTTTACGGACGGCCTATCGAGCAAACAGCGCGACAGCAAGGTGTCCACTCGGTGCACTTGGGGAGTGAGTCGCATTCGGTAAATATCAACGAGGGAAGAGTAGTTAAGTCACTGACTTAACTACTCTAATGGAGCTAATGGAGCTAAACTCCATTACGAAAGAGGCCTTTCTCGGAATGCTTCCAACAATGGCAGCACCGCTAGGAGAAGTGCGTGGAGTCCCAAGGAGGCTACTTTGAGGGTGATTAGGTTTCCAACAATCCAGTTATGCCAGTTTTTTTTATTTTGGTCTGATATTTTGCTAATAGACATCGTACAATAGGTACAATAGGGATATGATATGTACAAGGTGCTCCCGGGTATGTGAAGAGGTGTAATGGTTCCAGGACTTACTTTTTTAAATGCGGTTGTTTGCTTAAAATCAGTGCTACAATTAGGACTCGATGGCAGCCAAATGTCAGTGGGACGCCTCGGATTGGGTGCTCAGGGGAAGACTACAAATGAAGCTGTGCAGGGTGATATGGCTGGACAAGTTTTGAAGTGAAAGAAGCTCAAAATAAAATTGATTATGAAGAGCGACTAAGTAATATGGAAAGAAGCAAATGGGCTGGGAGAGTTTTCAGGTATTTATACAGCAAAAACATTAACTCAAAGTGGACGAAAAGAACTAGAAAGCTCACCAGCAAGTACGCGACCTGTATGTGGATCAACATGGCAGCAAACAACGTCCAGCGGAAAGTCAGAGAACCTCAGATAATCTAATGGGGGGCGGCAATGGAAAACAAACCTGCTATGTGTAACCACTTGAGAAGAATAAACGAAATCAGGAAAGCAACAATTTATGATAACTCAAAGGGAAGCGCATTACTTTTCGAAGCGAGATGAGGATGGCTTAGAACATGCACTTATAAAACGAGATACAAGACGGAAGAAGAAGCATGTGCTTGCTGTGGTAAGGCTAGGGAAACGATGGAGCATGTTTTATTAGAACATGAAGATATCTGTCAAGTGGTCGATTTGAGCATCTCTGGCCTCCTTGAACACCTTGGGTTCAGCGAGAGCAGGAGGACAGTAAATATGCCCGCAGTAGCGATTAGTAAACGGCGAGTGGAAGATTGGTGGAAGAAAAGTAGAGAAATGAAAAAGAACGGAAGCGTGCAAAAGTTCACAATAATGGTTCAGAAAGTTTCGTTATGGGAATTCATCGTGGGTTCTTTTTTTTCCTTTTAACATAGGTAAAACATTAGGCAATATAATAACAAGAGCTTGGTAGGGCAACCCAGCGACTCGTTCCAAAGGGAATGCTCATAGTCCGTCCGTCCGTCCGTCCATCCATCCATCCATTAATCCATCCATCCATCCATCCATTGTTAGGATCGGCCTGCAGCTATTTCAGCTCGCTGCAGGTGCGTCGATCGACCCGGGGTGGTGGCGCCCTTCAGAGAACCAGCGAGGACAGCGCTAACCAACCGTGCACTCCCTTTGGAGAACCGTGGACTACGTCCGCTCTGGAATTTAGAGGCGCCGGCTGGGTTCGGGCGTGACCGCCTGGCTACGGGAACGCAAGACAATGGATACCACGACGACTGCGCTGAAAAGGTCGTCGGCCCTCGGAGAGAGCACTGAAACGTGTGCGGTATGTGTGTGTGTAAAACCCCTACCCCCTTCTCACAAAGGCGACCACGAGGACTTTCTACGAATTGACTGGTCGAACGTTTTCCTCACCTAGGGATCTAGGGAACACGAAGTGGATATAACGAGCTGTTGTCGGCGGCTAGGGTGTGCTCGTCGTCGTGCTCTGTGCTCGTCAATGTACTCGTGAGCTGTGTGCTCGTTTGCTGTATGCTTCGTCTTGCGGCCTCCATTTCGGAGCCACGCATAGACTGTGCAAATGTATCACTTGTTCAAAATGGTTATATGTAAATAAATCCTGCTCGCCTAATCCTGTCGCCTCAAGTTCCTCCGATCGTCCTACAAGCCCGACTCCAAATCTTACACCGTCCGTCCGTCCCTCCATCCATCCATCCATCCATCCATCCATCCTGCCGCAGGTGTTCGGCAGTGGCAGCGCCATTCATATGCTTCCCGTTGTCTCGGCCGCTGCCGCATCATGTATTGCTCAAATTTACTGATTTGTCTCGCAAACGCATGCTTCAAAGGGGTGTACACCGAAGGGCAACGTTCCTTCACTACCGTTTGTATTTAACACCTGTCGATAAAACTTATGCGGATACCACCAACTGTAAGAGTCGATGTAAGCGAAGCTTTCTGTGCTGTTAGCTTTGATTGACGATTATTAGCGGCGATGTTAACGGCGAAAGTTTAATATCTTCCCCGTTTAGTGCAACACGAGAATGGTGAGTTGATGTTAAACGTTACCTTGCGTGTACCACTGTTCTTCGTCAGCATAGTACAGAGAACACACAGTGTAGGTGTTTGCATGAGCTGCTGCTGTGCGCCATGCTTCATGACCTTTGAGAGGGTTGAGCATATTTATTGCCTCACATGGTACATCGCATCGCATCTTGGTAGAAGTATTAAACTTTAATTGAATTATAGGGTTGTACGTGTCCAAACCACAATCGGATTATGAGGCACGCTGTAGTGGCGGACTCTGGATTAATTTTGACGACGTGATGCTCTTTAACGTGTCCCGAAATCGTAAGTGCACGAGCGTTCTTTATTTCGCCCCCGTCGAAATGAGGCTGCCGCGGTCGGGGTCAAACCCGCGACTTCGAGCAATATCATAGCCAGGAAGCTACCGCGGCGGGCACAGAAGTATTGATTTGACGTGGGACCGCTTCCGTAGTGTCATCTGGACCCTACGGTGCGCATTAACGCGCCTCTGCTTCTTGTCAAGTTGTCCGCTTGACAAATTTGCATGGTGTTTATTTTTCACAAATATCAGAAACGTACAGTACCGTACCTTGAACTTAAATTTATCCCGTTGGCCTGCAGCCGCTGTCGTGTCTATAGCAGCAGCACTTCCTTGCCTTCTCCCGTCACCTTTTCCCTTCACTTTCATGAATAAATAGATCGACGAATGGGTAAACCTATCATCTATGCATTCATTTATTCATTCGCCTTGTCATTCTACCAGTTAATCAGTCAGTCAGTCAGTCAGTCAGTCAGTCAGTCAGTCAGTCAGTCAGTCAGTCAGTCAGTCAGTCAGTCAGTCAGTCAGTCAGTCAGTCAGTCAGTCAGTCAGTCAGTCGGTCAGGCGGTCAGGCGGTCAGTCAGTCAGTCAGTCAGTCAGTCAGTCAGTCAGTCAGTCAGTCAGTCAGTCAGTCAGTCACCGACCAATCAACCGGCTGGGCGGCTGCTCACGGTCGGTCGGTGAGTCGGTCGGTCCTAATGTTAAGCAATATTTATGCAATAGGGTGTTCACAAGTTACGCACAAATGCAAAGACCAAATGAGGAGGATGCACGGAATGAGAGGCCGGCGCCACAACGACACAACGACGAAGGTCCTGCATCATTCTTATGGACCGGGAATATCTAAATATATTTAAGGCACTTGTGTCACAGTAGCACAAGCGAATTCTGTACGACTGGCCAGTAATAGTCCCACAACCAGTGACACATAACCAGTGGCAGATACACAGTAGCTTATGAATAGGGTAGCGTAAATATAAGAAGTAACAGACAATCACAAAAGAGGTTAATGTAATCCGTAATTCCGATAAGACGTATTTGCGCTTTAGAGATACCTATGAGCTTACAATATATGTACAAGTGTTATGTCGTGATTTATTGTTTGATTAGACGGAACAGACGCACCCTCACTGTCACCACATTACCCGTCAACCTATTGTGCTATGCATACTATAGGCCAGTTTTCTGTAGCCAGGCTGCGAGCTTATAAAGCGAAAAACAGACGACCGACCGACGACCCGTGCGAAACACCGAGGTGGTAAGCAAAAGACGCTTCGCTTGAAAAAGTTATCGTGCAACGTCGCAGGATATAAGTTTGGGAACCATTGAATACTGTTGAGAAAGATTGGACCGCTGTTCTGAAACATGTTCCACAGCGGGAACTGGTTCTAATGCACTTTACTTATTGCACACGCTGTCGACACCGGTCGCGTTAGGCGGAACGCCTGCAGGACTGCTCATCGATGAAGGCCGCACGACAGCGAGGAAGTCGGCATATTAATCGCTAATCTGTATCGTTTCGGGAGGGTCGCGTGCAACTACCGCCGAGGTCGAGAGCGGTCCTCGCGAGAGCCGGGCGGCCAGAAACCCGTTGCCTCTCGTCTTCCGAGGAACCACAACAAAGCGTCGGCGGTGGTCTGCGCGGGTGCTTGTCCTGCCCGCCCTCCCCCCACCATCCTGCAGCTAATTGTGCCGCTGCTATTTTGGGACACCCCACGTGCCCCGAGGGCCCGTGCCGCGCAGCACGCGTATCGCTTCTAGGTATCGTTCGAAAGAAGGGGCTCGGAGACGCTAGGCACCACCGCTGATATTGACCGCAGACGCCACAGCGTAGCCGAGACCTTCGCCGAGAGCACTTTTGGCCAGTTCGCGTGAGCTCGGAAGGCACGAGCACTCTAGCTGTGGTTTTATCGTCCGTTCGCTCAGTCGTTTAGTCAGGCAGTGCTCTTGACCACGTCACGTGCACCCACGCCAACACTCCGTAGGTGTAGTGCTTGACGGCAACGTTTAATAGGATGGGACAAAGAAACATTTGGAGGACGCTTGGGCTTCGCCTTTAAAAGCGGAACGCCGAAAGCATTGAAAGATCTCTGACTGGTTCTCCCGCTTCCCGGCAACTGCAGCTTGTGTAACCGTAAGTTTTATTTTCCGGGAAACGTTGGCGGCGAAAGCTATGCACAAACGCGAGCTTTCTGGTAGAAACGCCGCCTCTTGGGTAGACCGCGATGCGGCGTAGGTGAGCGTTATGTGGAGGTGTTGCAAGAAACTTGGCGCGCCACAGTATGGCCTTTATGACCATGGCCGCTCTATGCATGGTAGAAACGCTGGAAAAGAGGTTTGTGTTTTGAGTTTCCGCGTAACAGAATTATGTTTCCTCGTATACTCCAAATAGAGTTCGACGCTATCATGTATGTAGGTTGTGTGTAAGGCGTACTTTACGATTTAATTTAAATAATTCACTAACTTCCTTGCACTCCATCGCGGGCCTGCGTGGTTGGGTGCGCGTGGTTCGAAATCATTTTTGCCGAAACAACGGTCAACGCGGTACGAAGGACGCCAATGCCGGATTTTCTGCGACGCGGGGCCCTTAACGCTATGGTGTGAAAGAAAGACATCCAGGTCTTTCAAGCATTTCAAACACTAACACTTGCAAAACATGGGATCCGCGGCAATATGTCGATGATGTTCGGTTATAGGGCTTATTCGAAATTTCGAATACTACCAGAAGAGTCTCTGCTGTGCCATTCGTATTCCATTTCACTTTGATTCGTATTCGGTTAGAGAACTCGCCATTCGTGAATTTACATACAAAATTCAGGGCCGAATTCAAAAAGCGTGTCGTTGATAAGAGATTTTTTTTTTTACATTGTGCCGGCCGCCTTGGATAATAATCGGTTCAACTTTCCCATTCGCTGGCATCTGGTGTCGCGAACAGTTCAAGCGTAAGAATATTTTTGTGGTTACGGCCCCGGGGGACGAATCCACGATGGTTTTCGTTCGTAAATGACATTTGCCATTGGCGCGCCGCCATCGCTAATGGTATGCCCAGAATCAAGATTGGCTGGAATGGGCTCTTATGGACAGCTATGACGTAACAGTATTTTGTTTTCTTGTGCACACCGGCCCTGCAAGTGAGAATGTTTCTTTTTTTTTTCTAAAGCGAAGCAGCATCACCTTGCAAGGGCACTTACAATGTCGGTTGCTAATCCAACCGGTCTCGTCAGTGTTAGTGCGGCCAGCAGCTCCTCGTGAGAGCTGCTGCACAGAATACAAATTATTCTACCATTGTTTGATTAATTCGCGCTGGTGTGAAAACGCGAGAAAACGCGGCGCCTTCTTTCAAAGTGCGGTCGATCCTCGTAGGAACGCCGCAGGCGGGCATAACGGAGCAATTTCTTTCGCTCGATTATATTGCGTTCTTATTATCCACCAGCCCATTCTGATGTTAACGTATGCAGAGCGTACCTCAAAACACTGTCGAGGCGCGGAAAGAATCGCAGTTGGAGTAGAATAGTCACATTATATCGACTAGATCTTGCGTACACGCGTCAGAAAATCCTCTTCTCTCCAGTTCATCAAATAATCACTTCCTATCTGCATTAGAGCACCTGTAGTGCCCGATTTAGAGCTCCCAGTCACCCACTTTACGACAGTCAAGCCAATGGTAAATGTACAGCCCATACTTGCAACCACTGAATCGAAGAACAATGTTTTAGGGGACATTTAGGGTGTGCTGTGGCATCGTGTTCTACGTTGCTAACGTGTGGATGAGAAAATTACTTAGGTACTACATTTCCTGAGCAAGTCAATGGCAGTGCCTGAGACAACGACGAACGCAGAAGTAGTACACATAAGCGCATATAAGCTCAAAAACACATACTTGATTGGAGATATCCTATCGCAGATAAAACACAGAACATTTGAAGGCTTAAGATCTGCGCGGAAGGAAAGGCGCTTTGAGTAAACAATACATCGGTTTCGGAAACCGTTGAATAAACCGGCTCCAATTTTATGGCTTTGGCAACTTGCTCATGAAAAATGGAATTAGGAGTATAACAGAGGGCCAACTTGCCAGACGAGTACTTGCGGCCGATTTATGCGGCTACATTAATCTAGAATCTATCGTCAACCGTCTGAGCAAACAGCTGGGCTTGTTGGAAGTAATACATGCAAATTGAATGAATATTTTCCCAGTGTATACGTTGTTGTCATCCGCCGTTTTCTCGAGCTTGAACCACGTCGCACCTGCCGAGCGGGCGTGTGGCTACCGTGCAGTGGCGAAACGCGTCGCCACTGGCACCTCCCCATCCCAGCAGCGCCGATTCGTGCCTGCTTACCAACGTTGCAATGCCTTTCGTACGTGGTATGCAAAACAATTGGGGGCGTAAGAATATCCCAAGTTTCGATTCAAGTCCAATAGTCTTTGATATTAGATTCATATTTGATTCGCGAGGTCGCTGTTCGAAATTGTCGAATATTCGTTCATTTCCAATGCGCGCGGGATAACAGAATACTTATTGTGGTCTCAAAGGAGGAAGAACGATAAAAGTGAGCACTGTCTCGAATGATTACTATGCTCCAGAGGAGCTGCGCTTTCGGAGCGAATGCATGGGGCACAAGACTCCCGCTCGGTAGTCTTCACTTATTCTTTACGAGTCCTTCACATTTCGCAGCATATATGCGAGCGAGTCGTCCCAATTTATGCAAAGTAATTTGTTATTTGGCCACTCTCGCAGTGGCTTTATCTTAAGAACAATAGTAGTCTAAAGTCACCTGAATGGATTCACTCGGATGTGAATGGCTACCGTTTTGCTTCATAAGCTTCGGCAAAGCACTCCACTATTGAGCCGTGGTTGCCCGCCACTGAAAGTAAGATTGATGTTTCCTGGTGGTTCGTATACCATGCGCACAATTTATTCTTCGTGTTTTTGTTAAAAATAAATTACACTACACTACGAAAATGGATGCTATGCGAAAGAAGACGTCGAGGTATAAGTAAACAAATGTACATGGGCTGAAAAAAAAAATGGCGGCCGCGTGACCAACTCTATCCGCATCAGCCTTGATTTAGGTTCATTCTTGGTTAGCAGGTAATTTTTGTTATTTTTCCTGCACATTTTTTACATCTTCATGAGGTAATTGGTTGATTTGTTGGCGAACTCGAGAGATAATGATCGGACAATACCAGTTCCCATTGCCAGCTCGCAGCTGATGTGCCCCTCAATGGTTGCTTCGCTGAGAGACTTTTCGTGTTCTAACGGACCAGTCAACGTGTCTCTTCGCCCCACCTTTTCGTTTTTTCTCCCATAGCTTCCGACGTTCAGTGCGCGCTTGATATATATGTGTGCGTACTTTACACGTTCGTGCCAACATTTAGCCTGATCTTGCGCGGCCTACCGCTAACACGGCGATCGCGTCGCAATCGATATAGCGCGCGCCTACAAACTCGCGAGCGCGCCCTTTTCCTAGCCCGAAATAGCTCGCAGTGTAACTGGCGAAGAAGCGACGTGGTTGGCGAGGCCGTGTAAGGGTATGCAGCGCACCACCCCACTGCAGCCGCATTACGTAATTAACTTCCGACGTGCGCTTTCGGCCGTCGGCGCTCGAAGGTCAAAAGGCCGCCCGCGACGACACTGCGCTGTGCGCCCGCGTACATAGTTCACTGGCGACGACACGCGCCGAATCAGAACGTGCGTGCTCGCTTGCACCCCCTTCACCGCACGGGCTGTGCCAGCTGTGCTAGCTGGCGACGGCGAGGCAAACTTGGGCGTGCGACAGTCTGAGCGGTGGTTTCGTGTACCGTTAGAAGCTGCGCTCTCTTACATGCCGGTTTTCTGCGTTGTCTGCGCGGTTAGAACTCCCTCCCAAGTTTTCCGATTGCTAGCCATGCATATAGAAGTAATCGTTTGACTTGCCTTCGGTTTGTTTTGCTCCAGTCGCCGAGAGGTGCAGTCTTCTGTAGCTAGAAGCTTTGAAGCTACCGATTTTTCTGCCCATGGCGTCCAGTGCCGAAGAACTCCGAAGTACGAAGGTTATCGCTATTAAGCGATGCGAGAGAAGCCAGACACTATGGGACTATCGGACCAGAAGCCAGAATGCATATGGGACGTGAATCACCGTTGGCGGTGCGGTACTCTTTAGAGCGGCATGTCTTGAAGGCGCATTGGCAGGAAGGTCTTTATGATGGCTTTTCTTCGTATGCCGAGTCCACAGTTGCAAGTGAAGCCTGACTTCCTCGAGCTCTAGTAGCTCATTACGTCATCTTCTAATGCGACTATTTCCTAGGGTGCAGCAAGCACAGCGAGATTGTCGCCGTCGAATCAGAACCGGTATAACGTAGCGAGTCCTTTCGGTCTAATCTATATTTTTTTCGTCCATCGCTCCCCACCTGCCGTACATAGATAATACGAAGGCGGAGAGGCGTTCGAACCCCTAGGAAGTGCGAAAAGAAAAAAATGATTGTTTTGGCGCCGAGGCATAATCACGACCCGGAATTCACATTGGGAAATCAGAAGTAGTGGTGACATAATCCGACGTCAGTCAGGCTGGTGCAGTTGTTGGAGGTAACATTCGCAAGATACTTGTCGAAGTGAACCAGCGTGAGTGAACTAGTCGTGTTGTGCATCCTCTTGTGCGGGTCCGCAGTGGTCTTCAATTAATTAATTAATTTATTTATTTATTCATACTCAGGCCAACATACTGGCCCATGCAGGAGGCGCAATGCAGTTGACAAGGTAATGACAATACAAGAAAGATAATAATAAAAAATATGTAAACAGTGCATGAAAAGGATGCAGCCCATAGCCACGTTACAAAAACCAAAATGCTTGCCTTAGCACAGTAACTACAACAAAAATAATCGCACATGTGAATTTATATGTGGATGAAAAACGCTGTCCCAAACAATAATCGGACACTAAACATAACAAAATACAGGAAATTTGACATAAGAAAACGATAAAAATAGCTAGTAATACTGCTTATGGTTGTGTTATTTTATGTGACAAATATTTTTCTAACTCATTTGTGAAGTTCCCTGATTGACGTACATCAACAAGGAGGAAATTCCATTCGCGTATAGTACGCGGAAAAAAACTATTCATGTGAGATTTCGTTTTAGCAAATAATGGCGTAAGGGAAAATATGTCTTGTTTTTCGTGCTTACCCCTTCCCTTTCGTGCACTCCCTTCCTCCCCTTTTACACTTTCCTGTAAACGCCTCCCTCTGCGAGGTAGGAAACCAGACGCTCATCTGGTCAACCTCTTGCCTATTTTCTTTCAGTCTTCTCTCCATCATGACCGCGTCGTCCAAAGAAGCGATAGCGTCGTCAAATCGCCCTATTCTACAATGTTCCCTGCGCGGTTGTCAATATTTGACTCGGGATAAGCAATGTCCTCTGCCATCGCTTCTCAAGGAAGAATACACCACTCTCACCTCACCGCTGTCGTGCCGCCGACCCCTCAGTCGGAGCCAAGATCGCAGTGTAATCGGCATCAATTCCACCGGACGCGCTGCTGTGCGCTGAACCGCATGCTCCGATTTCCGAGGTGCATCCTGCTTCACTATCCAGTTGCGTTACCTGCAATAACCTGTAAACTTATTGTTCGTCGCCTACTAGAAGAGGTTTTGAAATAGCAGGGAAACTCGGGTGGGTTGGTGGAGAGTTCATATTTGACAAGCAGCAATGCTAAAAAGACGACGACGAAAAACAAAACGGGATCACATTACAAGCACTGAACGCTCAATTAAAACTTTATCATAGTAGAAGAGTTGAGGTTCCGTAACCTAATTACTTGGGCAGCAGATAGCTATTAAGGAAAAAGACAATACGAAAAAAAAGAATGCATTCCGGTGCTTTTTTTATGACATTTACTGGCACAAAATGGTGTTGGTGTACGGTGTTGGTCGTGGCCGTCATCAACGACGGTTTGACGTCGGCGGCTGCGTGTATAATTACCGGCTCCAAAGTGCACTTCATGGTAGTGAGACAAATAAATAAGGAACGCGGCAACAAAGACTCGAGTGTAGAATACGGTAACTACTACAAGTGTCTGTGCAAGATTACGGAGAATTATGCGGAAGTGTTCTCATTTTTTTTCCAAAAGGTTTCCGCGGTTGCTTTTTTTTTTTTTTTTTTTTAGATGCATGTGGATCGCACACCACCGGTGTACATTTTTTTTTTTTTGTCGTTGCCTCTGATTTACCTTATCTCACTTTTTTTTCATCGCTATTATGTTTTTCTTCAGGGGCTGAATGCACAAAGCTTTTCGGCCGTAAGTGCTGTTTGCCATTCCACAGCCGTCTTCGCCAACAATATGTCGAACATCACGAATGACACCTGCTCTTACGAAGAGCGCTGTAGCGTACGAACTTTCTTGTGAATAAGTGTCCAGAGATACATATCTTCATTTAAAAAAAAGAAAAGTCTTCAAAGCTCTTATGCTATAGCTCTTCGTATAAGCCAATTCTAGCCAATCCTGACGCTGGGCAAATCACTAACCAGTGAAGCCGGCCAGCCAGTAGCCAAATGCACTTATGAACGAAGAGCTTTGTGAATACGGCCCCGGACTGTCAGCGCTCTGTATGGCACAGAAGAAAGGTAACGATGCAGCTTGTGCAACAGCGCCGTCGATATTCGACCCGCCGTGGGCAAACAAATTGCACTTTCTTCTATTATATTTTCTCTTCCAAAGCGTTTGCTAATGCTCTAAAGTAGGCTATTCTGACGACACAAACTATAGGTGAGATTGAAATGAATTAAAAAAGCAAGCACATGCATTGTATCTTTTGGGATTATTTTCATCCGCCTTATCGTCAATCTGACCGAGTGGCCGATTTTATGCGAGTCAAGAAAAAGAATAAAAGTAAAAAAAATTTGGGAATAACGTCTGCAGGGATTTCTGTAATATTCACCTCGTTCGTAATTAAAAGCAGCGAAATAAAAGATTAAACTTGGAAAGTAGAGAGGTCCGTATTCCCAAGAAAGATCACACGTGAGAACTTTTCGTAAAATAATAGGTCAGTCAGTCGTTACGTTCGGCATACTGTTACCAAAGGCAGCCGACCAATGACAGACATCGCTTTCGATGGAAAGGCTTTGCGAGTTTTTCTCTGTGTCGTGAGTGCCCCAGCTATGTCAATCGACCACCAATTGGCCCTAACAGCCACCTGGTTAAGTTGACTCTGTATTTTGTCTAACACAGGTAAGCGTTGACGCACAGAGACTTATCCTTTCAATGAGAGAAAACAATTAAAGACAGGATTGGCTTTGGTTCTGTTCAAGTAAAATATCTTTGGGGCCATAGGCACAAAATTTATCTTACGAGAGAGCGTTTTCTCATTGGTCGGAGTTTGAACGGCCGCCCCTAATGATAGTGGTCAATGCGATTACGAGAAGATCGTAGTGGCAGTGGCAAATCGACAGCGTGACAAACGTTGCAAAACGGACCCCGCCACCTATTGTAGGCGTAGTCGTCTGTTTGTCACCTCTTTGTCACACTTTTACTCGACATTAACAACCTGTCCTTCAGACCGATTTAGGGCAATCAGATGACAGGCATTTATGCAGAAGAGATGCCGGGTACATCGCTTCATGCGCCTGCAACGTGCAAAGCCACGAAAGCGCTGCTGCAAGACTTGGGATGCACTAGCCTATATGACCGCTTACGATCAGCTGACGGATGAACGTTTCAATGCGTATGTGTCCATGCATACCGCGAACTTGTCTCTCATTTCCCTTCTTTCACTCCCCATTTACACCTTCCGTTGCATATAGGGTAGCCAAGCGGGCTATGCCATGGTTAGCCTCCCTGTCCTTCCCCCTTGTGACTTCTCTCGCTCACTCTCTTACTCGATGGCCGAGTATAACAGTGCCCGATGTCTTCTGTAGGCGAATACTGCAGGACCAACACGAACGTAAGCGCCCTTTGGGCTTGTCGCGGTTTCGGAAGGAAGGCATATATAGCGTGGTAGCGAGCGGAGGACGTTCCCTTATTTCTCTTGGCAAGCGGCGGAAAATGTTTGGCGCGCGCACTTATCGCCTCAGTGTAGATTTGCCGCTGTGCACAGCTGCGACCGTGGTGGTCGCTCACATTGCGTGCGTAGAAAGTTACCAACCGCATCAAGCTGGAACCCGCATGTCGCGATTTCACACGCGGTGGCGGAACGCGGGCGTCGTTTCGACGAGCACGCTGGTCAAATCACTTCGCCACTAGTTTCAGTCGAAGGTAGACAAAAAGAAAACAGAAAGCTAGAAAAAAAAAAAAAGCCGCGCGTTGCAGTACCAGGCGTTGCTCAACCAATGACAGTGTAGAACATAGTCACGTGGCGCGAAGCTCGCTTCCACGAAACACCACCGTTGGGGGTCGCCCTGCGCGCACATCTCGCAGCCACTTCGAGAACAGCGGCCAGACTCGTAGACTATGTCGATGCATTGAATTAAACGAGATATTAAATATAAGGAGAAAAAATAATCATGACTTGGAAAGTTTTTGCTAGTTAAGTTTACTTTATAAGAGCACATCGCCAGCACGAAAAAGAAATATTTTGTGCTGTGGCGATTTCTGTTGGCCGGCAAATGGGGTGCGAACACGCCATGGTGTTTGTTTGCGTACCGATGCTATTGCGTCATTGGCTGCTTCGAGTCGCGTTTCCACTCGTGAAATACGCGTCACGTGGTTTCAGCTCAAGGGCGACAGCAGCGGCAATAGGTCCCCGTGACGTCGTGAGAAAACAATCGAACCTCTTCCACTGCGCATGCCGAAACGAAAGCACTCATCATCGTACAAGATCGATGTACAAGACATATATTTTTAAAAATGTGTAGGGAATGGATTAGGCGCTCTGCAATGATGTACGCTGCACAAATGAATAGTGATAGAGTGAAAATCACGTGACAGAATAGATACCATCTGCTAGCTTGGACATTTACGTCGTTGACTCGAGCAGAGGAGAAAATGCACTAAACAATAGCGCGCAATAAAGATTGAGGCTGCACGTTCAGATCTGCTAAAAAACGTTATCCGAAAACCTGCAATTCATCCGCGCAGACAAGTACAGATTACTACAAGCCACGGCACTCGGTAATTTCCTTTCGCAGAGCTAAATTGAACCGCCAGTGCGCGCTGTTCGATAAATATATGCACGCACTCATTACCTCCGCGGATCTGTACTAGACGATCAAGGAAGGTTTTTCAGACGCGCACTTTCCTAAATGACACTTGAACATTGGTAGAGAAAGCGCCGACAGCACCACGTTTTGCAACCGCGCGCTTCCACGCACGGTGCGAGGCCACGCAGCCCGTGCATCTCAAACCGCGACGCGCTCAGCGAGCGGCTCAAAGGCGTCGTTGCATCCACGTACGATTTCGCGCCGCAGAATACGATGTGCATATACGCGTTCCATTAGAGCCTAGGGTGCGCGCGCGCATAGAAACTCGTTTCTCCCAGCGGTGCTCCAAACTGAGCCCACGGTCCTGGCTACCGGCGCTGGCGTCGTTGGAGACGTGCTTCGCATCGCCAACCAAGTGCGGGTCTTTTTATCTCGCCGTGCCAGCCGCGGTTGCCATTCGCGCCAGCTTTCTTAATCGCAACCCGTTTTAACAGGCGCGCGAAGGACGTGGTGCGACTGTTGCATGCGGTGTGTGCTGGTCGCCTCAAAACCACTTACGAGCGAGATGTTGGGTTAAGGTCGGAGACTCCATTTTTCTTGCCCCGTTTTTTACTTCTTGGAAAGCAAAACGAATAAAGCCGCAGCAAACATGGAGCTCAACACCAGGTGCAACGCGCATCTGAAGAATCGTCGGCGAAAAGTTTAGCTATACTCCGCTGCAATATATATATATATATATATATATAAGTACACGGCGCTGACTGCGTGCAATACTGCTATGCTCATTCGAGAGCACGGCAGTTGTGCAATACGCGATATAGGGTGCCGCAGGTAATGTGAGGCAAACGTTAGAATATGCAAATGCCACGCAGCTCGACAGAACCAAGGTAATGTTGTTTGCCGTCGCTTGGCGATACTCACATCATTTATTGCATTGCGCCTAATTACCTAACTAGTCCTAATTAATTCAGCTTCTCAAATATTAGAATTATATGAAAAGTGTCAACGAGGAAATTGCGGAGCAACATGAAAAACTCGCGATGCAGCTCTCTGTTGCTGGATACGGGCTACGTGAAAGTTTATCTTTTTTTTTTTTTTCTAGCATAAGAGAAGCCCGCAAATACACGCAGAGTGCCTCGACAGGCTGCAGCCCTTCCTCGATTCGTGAGTCGCACATTATAACGCGTTTGTGGGCAGGCGCGCTAGAAATAACATCTTTAAAGCGATCCCGCTGAATGCAATTTCCGGCCGCGTTGTCGTTCGCCACCCTCGGGCTCACCATGCGACGTAACAGCTCGTTCTCAGGCGGTAAACGATCGCCCGGAAACAACGCCACGCGGCTGGAACGACGGCGGCGTCGACATTGGCGAGGCATTCACGCGAGCCAACACTCGATCCGTTTGTTCTGCGCGGCTAACGTTACGTTATGCAAGCGCAACGCCCTCCAAGCACGGCAGCAGCGCGACGTAGATGCCGGAGGTTAGCGGAGGGCCGGTGTTTTTTCCTCTCCGCGAATGCGAGGCCGGCGTTCTTGCTTTGAGCAGCGCGCGCAGTTCGCGCTATTGCGAAGACGCAAACTCGGCCGCGATAAATGCGTGCAGCACTGCGGAACGCTATAGCTGGGCGGTTACTTCCCCTGGGACCCGAAATTACGGGGGTCGCGCCTGACAGGATATCGGCACACTTGAGGAGTTTCCTCGCGATATAAACTGATTTGCTGCGACAACACCAAACACCGCCATCTGTCGCCGTCGTGATGGCTGTTGTTGTTGTTCTTCTTCTTCTTATAATTATTATTACGAGGTAAAATATTCATTTGTAAGTTGGCACGCAACACAAGCAGATAAAAATTAATTTTGGATGCGGAAAAAGACAGAAATGAAAAATTAAAACCAAATAGAATAAAAAAGAATAGACTAACAAGTTGATTGATCGGTTTGAGCAAGAAAATTCCGGTCTTCGAGGCAATCATTTCTGCTGTTGAAAAAAAAAAAAAGGACAATGGAGGCTCCGAAAGAAAGTCATCAAAGCACAGACAAATCTAGAACAAGTCTACGGAGCGAAGTTGTAATGATCTTTTTCTCGTAACGGAGAAATTATTTATTGTTTCAGCTTCGCCCCAGATTGAGCATAATAGGAGGGAACCGCCGCCTTGATGGATTTAATTTGCACAGGGCCAGCACAAATTTTACCAGCCCCTTACTTTTCTCAAGAACCGATTGTTGTTGCATTATACATGTGGCCCGTGTTGTGTTTGTTATTAGTTCTGGCCCTGGGTCCATATTCACAAAATTATTGATACGCTAGGACTATTGCAAAGGAAAGATGCCAGCCAATCGTGATTTTGTAAATATCATTAGCAATGATGGCAGGCCCGTTCGACGAGGTCAAAGAATTCTTTTTTTTTATACAATCTCGACAGTCTTAATAATGGTGCATCTCAGTTCAATAATTACGTAACGTGCACTAATGCATTTTGCCTAATACAAATAGTAGGGCAGTTAATCGATGGTTATATTTACTAAGCACGCAGTGTCGCTTCACATATTCCCCTTGAATAGCTGGGAAAACGTATCAGAGCGATATCAAGACGCATGTAAGCGGTCCTCTGGCTGTCTAATAACCTGCTTGCTTCTGCCCTTTTTGTTTCTTTTCCCTCTTGTTTCGCGGGGAACGTGTTCTCTCTGCTGCGCAAAGTAATGCATGCTGACGAGTATAATGATCAACTTACGACAAGTGGCGCAAAAAATAGAACGGGGCCGTAGCGCTTACGGACGGGTAAAAAGAATCACCTGTTTATTTATTTATTCATTTGTTTCTACACACTGCAGCCTCGAAGGTTTATCACAGGAGTGGGGAGTACAAAGCACAGAAATTGCAAAGATGTGAATAACGTAAAATGCAAAATCGATGGTTATTGATACATGAAATGAATGCGACAAGCCATATTGGCGGGACATGACTAGGTAAGGCATTCCAGTCTTCTACAGCACGGACAGAAAAAAATATTTATGTACTTCGGTGCGACGATCGAAAGGAGATATATTCAACTCACGAAAGCGTGTCAAGGTGGATGTAGGTCTAGCGTGTCTGATGTAGTTGCTGAGTAGAGGAAATGGTGGAGAGCTAATCAGGGCAAGAAAACTCTTTGAAGATTGGAGGCGCTGATGGCAAGAGAGGGGAGCTAGCTTCAGAGTGAAAACATGGAAATCAGGTGAAACGTACCTGTCGTAACGACATCGCATCTAGCGCCATCTCACGCTTGCGACGTGATTAGAGGGTGAGGGGAACATACCAAGTGTTAGAATGACCAATCAGTAAACTAGATCCGATTGCTTGTAATCTTTGTATGTAGTGATTTCGAGCACACCTTTACGTAGCAGAATTAGGTCTTATTTTCTCCCAGAGTCATCCAATGTTGTAAAATTTTTCAAGCTCACTAGCTCGCAAAGATATATAAAAAGAAAAAAAATCAGCAGAGACACTTCAGACTACTTACGTGTGGGAATGCGTAAGCATTAGAATCGCTTAGGTGAAATGTTTTCGATTGATACTTTCGACGTGCATGAAAGTTCTTTCTGCTGAATCGATGTGTATGCTTGCGTGTTCGTTGGCCGCAGGCTGGAAACGTTCGGACCATTTTGCTGCATGACGATGAATTTGATTTTATGCCTAATGGTAGGCCTGTCGCGACTATGTCGTCTTCTTTTGTGTTCCCTTGCTTTGTCTTCTGAGGCGTGCTTCGGTGGACGACCACGTTTCACAGCTGCCACTGAGGTAGGCGCCTCGGAGTGCATCGCAGTAGGCACAGCACCGGTGACATCCGAAGAGAAAGTGACGCACTGGAGGTAGGGACGGAGACGGTGACGTCACGCGTGCAATGACGCACGCACAAGGCACAACTTTAACAATGGCGCCACTGTGGCATCGGGTAAGCGTGCTCGTCTTGCACCCCGGAGTCCCGGTTTCGATTCCCACCCAGAGCGAAATTTACCTGATTTTCTCTTAGAAGGCCTCAATTTCTGTACAGAAACCTGCCTGACAAATCTGACATCAATCCGAGCATTTTTTGACATCTTTCTAGTCTTCGCGCCGTCGGCCAAATTAAAGAAAACTACGTCTTTACGGATACGCATGGCTCTGTACAGTAACCGTAAGAAGCGCGCCAAAATTACACTATGTACTCCGGATGGCATTGATTGCCAGAGAGATTTAAGACTCTGACGCGACTCTCTTCGACCCTTGATTAGGCGCACAGGAAATGCTCTAAACAAGAGCGGAACAAAAAGAAAAAAAAATGTGTGAAGAAAGAACTAGTAATCACGTCGCGAACTGCTTGGCTTATGCGGCGTATCAAATTGTACGAAGCCGGAAATCACACACGAAATCACAAGCACGCGCACGAACTGAAAAAAATAAAGGAAATGAAGTCCCGCATGATGGGCTATGACCAGTGTGTGAATGCATGACAGCGCAGAGCGTTTTATGCTCCGTAAGAACAAAATGTAGAGAAACAGTCTTACCAGCTCAACCCCCGAAAATCTCGGCAGCTCTGCTGTGGCACAGCACGCCTGTGCTAGGGGAAGTAACAATTCATCATTCGGCAGTTTCGGCCTAACGCCTCTGCGTGTATTTCATTTAGGCATACTCCGAACGCTAGCGGATCGAGTGAACTTGGATTCATGGAAGACGGTACATGTGCAAGCACACAAAGACAGACTTCGTGGCGGACTTCGTTACACAATTCCCCATTGTAATCCTGAAAGTTTTTTTTTCTCTCTCTCTCCCTCTATCTATTTCCTTCAACTCTGACGGGTATACATGCATGACGGGTATCTCGAGTGTGTTACCACGCACTTGCAGTATTCTGTAGCACTCGCGAGGCAGCTGTCACATTCACACGGCGCCCAGTGCGAAGTGCGGCAGTCGACGGAGATTTCGTATACCGGGAAGGTGAAATCAAACTCAATGCTAGCTTCGACTGTGTTTACCGACTCTCACCTATATCATACGCGGGCTCTCAGAGCGTAGAAGAATAGCTCAAAAGCGTGCATTCGCGTGACAAGTTGCTGCATCAGAGAAGTTCGGGCACAGTATGTCACGAGACGTCACCTCGAAATGATGTCGAGGAGCATAGTCGACTTTCCTTTATCTTTTCTTGTTCATCCGGCGCAAGTACCTTGCGTAACAGCACGGTTACATCCGTGGTGGAACCTGGAAACTCACAACACCTCTTTTTACGCTCGTCGGGCCTTTATGTATCTTGGCGTGTGAGACATCTTCATGTAATAAACGAAAGATAGGTACACTAACTCAGAGTATTTTACATCTTGGAATGTCGCGAGCACTTTGACCGCACTTCAATATTTTCATCGGCATACACTGATCGTAGTCATTATTTCGTATCTTCTAGTCTTTGGTAATATCTCTCAGTCGACGGACAAAACAAAAATCACTCTTCGGTCGTGGTTTCATCTTGCATATTTTATATTATTACAGTTGTGACAAATGTAGTTTTTTTTTTTAA
Source organism: Dermacentor andersoni (assembly GCF_023375885.2). NCBI lineage: Eukaryota > Metazoa > Arthropoda > Arachnida > Ixodida > Ixodidae > Dermacentor > Dermacentor andersoni. The sequence continues at coordinate 365,684,853 of NC_092814.1, read as the reverse complement.
ACATACACGGACGCTCAAAGTTCTCGCTCGTTCCTGGAAATGACGACGTCATAGCAGTGACGTGCTTGTGTATGCAAGACTCCCTTGCATCCACAAACACAATCACCAAACAGAATCTGCGGGAAGTCTACACAAGGCGCTAGGAACAGTGACACGTCTCATCACAGAATGACGCAGCTTCGATGTGCTGTAAGAGTATACGAGTACGAAGTTTCAAGAAATCGCCCCACAAGTAATTTCCATGCTTTAATATGTCTCGATGGAAAAAGATGAAAAAAAAAGACAGCTTTGGGAAAGACTAGGGTGCGAAATAAAAAGTACTGGAGTGTGACTATATAAACGGGTGCTAATGGGCAACATCACATGTGACAGGTTACCCGGAGTTTTCGGGCTCGTCCTAACGGTTGTTGACTTCGTTTGTTAGAATGCGCGCCTGGGTTTGAAAAGATGGCCCTTGTATCAATGGTTAAACGTTGACATTAAGTTATCACACACATACTGCGTTGTTGCAACGCAAGCAAGTCATGCTGGTTTCAAGACAATCTTTGTAATGCAATAATAACCTGGTGACATTGTGGGACACGCTAAATGTCTGTGCTAACTTCGTAGCAGCGTTGAGACAGTGTTAGCTTTTGCGTGGCTTTGATAGCATGGTCACTAGAATGCGTCGACAGGTGCACAAACTAACTTCAGCGCAATCCCGCGCGCTTTCCACTCATTACCATCTTCGTGTTGCACAATGAAATAGGCATAATTATGCAGCTCGAGCAATCTGGCAAATACAAAGCCGCCATAAACTTGCACAAGTCGCACTCCCTAGCACAAGGTAAATTGCCATTATCCGTGGGAATCGGTATAGCCAGCATCTTCTCGCTTTTAATCCCTCGGGATTCGATATTTTCCTCTTCGTGTGGGAGCTGCGCAACGTTCATTTTAGAAATAAAACGCATGGCCAATGGGCTCATCTATCATCACAACACCCGGTGAAGCCGCGCGCATGGTCACATGAAAAAAAAAAGTCAAAGAAAAAAATAGAAGAGAAGCTCGCAAGAGTAGCACTCACAGTAGGTGGACTCCTCGAGTTCCCGGATCTCGTCCTTGGTGAGCTTGCTCGCCCGTTTGCCCATGATTCCGAAGATGCGGCGCCCGCGTTCCATGGCACTACGGCGTCGGCATCAGACGGGGGTCGCTGTCAGCCGGTCGTCCGGCCTGCCCGCCATCGGATTCGCCGCCGCTGGGACGATACGCTCCTCAGAGAGGACAGCTCACGTTAGTGCCCGCCGCCGGCAGCGAGTTACCGCAAGAAAAGTGGGATCCGCAGAGCGCTCAGTTCGCCGCTTGAAATAGCCTGGTTGGTCTTTTTTTTTCTCTGCCCCTTCTTGTTTTCTTAAGAAGAAGCGTTTCCTCTGAGTTATTTTACAAGACGTTCGCTCTGTCCACGATACACGAAAAACGAAGAAAACCAAAAGACTGTACCACAACTCGAAATGCGATTGCACAGCTTTCTTTGCCCGGCTCTTTCCGCTCGCAGATCGGTGAACTCGGAGTAACTGTGAACTTGGAGCAACGGTAACCCACAGAAAGTTTTTTATACAGCGGAGGCGGATGACGTCTGTCGCAAACAACGGAGCAGTAGTTCACAATCCGCGCGCTGCTTTTATAGGTTCGATTGCACTTGCACTGGAAACGGCAACGACGTCTTGATTAGTGTGAAACACGAGGTTCGGCAGAAATTTAGAAGAGCTGCGTAAGAGGCAGTGAGCTTCTTTCTCCCGACACTAGCGGTAAGTATTCTTTTTTTTTGTTTTTTGTCTGAAGAAATTGGCGACAACCAAACATCCCAACCTGTTTCCTTTCTGGTTGGAAGATCTTTGCACAAAGTTCACAGTATTGTCCTGCAGCACCCGCAGCTTGCAACGACACAGTGGTCGCTTACAATCCGTGGAACGGATAGTCGCGGCGAGCTCCGGCGCAGTTCACGAACTCTTCATCGCGCTCGCATTGTGGTCCCGGTAACAGGTTGTCACCCGCTGGTCCGCGCATGCACATACACCCGGGTCCGCAGGGAATGTGTGCACAGCGGCCGCGAAACGACTTCTCGAGCCGGGAAGTGAGGAGAGCGGGACGGACGGCGGGTTGCCACCCTCTCCACGGGTGGGTTCTGCGGAGGAGGGCACTGGTCTCGGGCGGCGGCTGTGCACGGGTTCCCGGTACGGCGGCCGAGTTTCGACTGAGCTGGGGTCCGGAGCCGCACTTGGCAAAAAGGCGCGAGAGGAAAAGGGCGAGAAGGCAGCGACGGGGAGCGCAACCGTCCCGTTGCCACGGGCAACCACGCGCCGAGCCCCACTTTATTTCGCCCTTTCCTTACCCCATTCGCAGTCTTCCTTCGCTCCTTCGCGGCTTTCCTTTTTTTCCCCTGCTCGTCAGCGCCCTCTCTGGTCACTTCGGCGAACAGGCCTGCGATGCGCTGTCCGATGTACCTTTCTGTGCTCGCACACACGTGTGGGTGTCTGTGCGTGTTTGTGCGTTCCTGGGCATGCACGCGTTTTTTTTTTTTTTTTTGTTTCCTGGCATTGAGGTTCGCTGTGGATAACTGTCTATATCACTGGGGTGTACCGTTTCGGCCGTTCCTTTGGTTTCTGTTATTATGACTGTTCGAACGTCTGCCTCAATATTTGCAAGGTTTGTGACATTAAAATAAAGAAAAACAGTTCCTATGTGCAGTTAGAGAAGATATAGCAGCAGCTGCATTCTAGAAAATGCGACGGATGCCGTAGTTTCTTCATGGACGTTATACTCAACTTTTATCATGGCTGCACAACCTTAACATTGGCGCACTGGTTTCAAAAAGAAAGAAATGCAAAAAGATACGATGTTCAAAACATGTGTTCATTGCAATTTAGCAAACACAATAAGCACAAACGATAATTAGCTGTGATATTCACAGCGAATGCGTTAGTACGTCAGCGTTAAGTGCAATACTAGAGCGGTGAGTTGAGGTGAAACGTTGCTTGAGCGCACCCCTTCTGTTTGTGTGCTCAGTACACAGAATGAATAGTTAGACGTGTTTCCTTGAGGGTTGTTGCGCGCCATTGTTGTAGCCTGCGAGAAAGTTAGCACTATAGTTGCCTCACACGGCGCATCGCATCGTGGCAGAAGCGTTAAAGTTTATTTAATTTATGGCGCTTTAGGTGCCGAGCGCACAATCCGTTTTATGAGGCACGCGGCACTGGGGGACCCTATTTTAATGCTGATCACATGGGATTTTTTAACGGGCACCTAAGCCTGAGTACACGAGCGTTTTCGCATTTCATCCCTGTCGAAATGCATCTGCCGTGGTAGGGATCGAACACCCGACCTCGAGCAACGCCATGGCCACAAAACTACCGCGGCGTGTCCATAAGTGTTGATCTGATGGGCGGCCGCTTCCTTAGTGTCGTCTAGACGCTGTAGGGTTTTAATGCGGCTTTTTGTTCTCACGCCCTACGTCAGTTGTCTACTTGAAAAACTTGTAGGGTGTTTATTTTTTCCGAAATAGCAGAAACGCACTGTAGCCTACATTGAATTTATACTCATCCGATTTGTCCACAACTGCTGACATGTTTAGTAGCATTTCCTTGCATTCTTACGTCGCCCTTTCCCTCTCCCGCCCTCCCCGAATGTATTCGAGTTGGTTTTGGTTGGAGCCTAAAGAGGACCAGAAGCGGACCACCAGGGCACCAAATTCAAGACGGTGGGACGATTTTTCGTTTTTTTACCGGACTTTGAATTTGCCAGGTGGTCGGGCGAGCGCTAAGCCTCGTTGTGCCTAGCACGACTACGGGCGCTCGTGGGCACCCCGGCCTCGTCCCGTGGGACGATGCAGCCTGGAACGGACCTCTGCCCCGACAACCGACCCGATTCTAGACGGACAATGGATGGACAACCCAGGGACTTATTAGACGCTCAAGAAATGGAGGAAGATTACCTCGACGCCGCCGAACCCGAGCTTTTAGCGGGCAGGGGCAACGAGGAGGCCGCCATGCAAGACCCACAACGCGGACCACAACGCGAAGAAAACCAAAACTGGGAATTAGCCATGAGTAAACGCCAGAGGAAACGCCATAGAGAAAACGAACGGAACAACCCCGGAAATTCTCCACCGGCCGCTCAGGGGGACCTCGGCGGAAAACACCTGGCCAACACTCCGATAAAAGCTGGCACGCCAGCTGCGTCAAAGCAGTGCGAGAAGGAGACGATGCGGCGGCCCAGACTGAGGCTGCCTCCGCTCCCGAAAGACGACTTTAAGATAATTTTGAGACCGAAAGGACTCATTGTGAGATCGCTGCAAACCCACCAAGTCGCCCGGGCCGTAGTGGCGGCAACCAACTCGAAATGTAAAGGTGAAGACTTGATTATCAGACTTCGCAACGGCTCGAACATCATTATTGTAAGCACAGATAACGAGGAAGCGGCCCAATACGTGAGACGCATCACCCATCTCACGTTCGGGGAACGCACCCATGAAGTAAACGCTTACGTGGCAGTCCCCGAGGACACCCAACGAGGGGTAATTCACGGCGTAGACTCCGGAACATCGCCGGAGGAACTCAAGGCCAACCTACGGGTGCGGACTCAAGGAGTCACGATCCACAGCGCCCGCATGCTGGGAAAATCAAAATCCGCCGTCATCACCTTCGACGGCCCCATAACCCCAAGGCAAGTCCTATACTACGGAGGAGAGATGTGGTGCTACCCGTACCGTCCAACGCGGCAGATTTGCTACATTTGCTGCCAGCAAGGACATCGATCGGACGTTTGTCCGTACCCGGAGACCAAGGCCTGCAGACTATGCGGGACGCAGAATCCGGCAGAAGGACACCAATGCGCACTCAGGTGCCTGGTTTGCGACGGCGATCACGCAACCGGCACGAAAGATTGCAAGCTGCGACTCAAGACGGCCGGAGAGCTGCGAGGGCGACCCCCTCAGAAAGGCCAGTGGTAGAGCCGGAGCCGGAGCCGATGGCGACGCCCGAGATGGTTCAGCTCGGAGGGCGACAGGGGCCGATCCCAGAGCCACAACGGGGCCGGGTACGAGGACCAGTCGCGGAGCCGAAGCAGGGGCCGGAGCCGAGGACGGAGTCGAAGCCGTGGCGGACCCAGGGACGAGTCCTTCCCACCCCTGGGGAAGCAGAACGGCAGCCCGGGGCAGCAGAAGCAACAACAACAGAAGAAAGGCGGAGTCCAGGTGAGCTGGGGAGCAGGCCCTCCCAAATCATTGTTTCCGCACTCGGATCAAAACAACCAAACAAACAACGAAAAGAAACTAGCTGAGGAAAATAGAGCACTCAAAAAAGAACTTGAGCTCTGCCGAGAAGAAACGCGGCAGCTAAAAAAGAGAATAGACGACCTAATAAGGGAAATGCAGTTGCAGAGGCAAGGCGGGAACTCACCGAGGCGAACGCCGAGCCCACCAGTAGAGCAGACCACACAACAATCAGAAGAACAGAGTCTTAGAAACGAACTAAAAAGCTTCATGCATACAATGCAGAATCAAATGTTACAAATGCAACAGAAAATAGCCTTTCAAGAGCAAAACTTCCGCAGTTACGTAAAAAACCAAAACACACAGAGAACCACTAATGACGCCAGAGACAGGCTCTTTAACGAGAGAAGATTCGGACCAGAAAGCCAAAGTAACAACAACAACAATACATCATGGCAGGACAAAACAAACTAGAAATATGGCAATGGAACTGTAGGGGATACCGGGGAAAGCAGGGACTCCTACAGCAGTACATAAACACTAGAGGCAAACCACCAGACATTATTATGTTACAAGAAACTAATACAACACCCACCCTAAAAGGATACACGTGCCAGGAGAGCGGACGCACCGCAACCCTCATTAGCAACAAGATAGTCACCATAGCACACAAAGGAATTGAGAACACGAAAATCGAACACATAATAACCGAGATAATACCCAAAAAGAAGCACAAAGCTAAAAGCACATTTATAGTCAGTCTATACAGTCCCCCCAGGCAGAAAGACGGCGACTTCGGCAAACTCTTTGCAGAAGCAAACATGCTAGCCAAGTCAAACACCCTAATAATTGCGGGGGATTTCAATGCTAAAAGCCCGAGCTGGGGATACTAGAAAATCGAAAAGAAGGGGCAGCAAATATGCATTGCGGCAGAAAACACAGGCTGCGACCTCTTAACGGACGAAAATCAGCCAACGCGCCAGGGTAATAGCGTTAGCCCAGACACCTGCCCAGATCTAACATTTGTTAAAGGAGCAAAGCAGGCCGAGTGGCAGAACCTGCTAGAGAACCTAGGCAGCGATCATTATATACTGAAAACTACAATCGAAGAGAAGAACGTAAAAAGAAAAATCGGCACAGCCCATATCACAGATTGGCACGCCTTCCGTAAGCACAGCGAACAACTAAAAAGGGAAATCACCTCGATAGAGGAATGGAGCCAACAACTAAAACATATACAAGAACTCTACACGCGGGAAATAAATAGAACAGAACAAATACCGGAGGTGGACCGGCGGCTACTCGGGCTATGGGAGGCGAGACGCGGGCTCACAAAACGCTGGAAAAGACAAAAGCTAAACAGGAAACTCAAGAAGAAGATAGCAGAGATCACTAAGAAGGCAGAAGAGTACGCAACACAGCTAGCCAGGCAAGGGTGGCAGCAGTTCTGCAGCTCACTGAACGGCACGCTTAGCACAGCCAAGACGTGGCGCATACTAAAAGCCCTCATGAACCCAACCAAAACGAAAACAGAAAGCGGCAAAGCAATCCAGAAACTGGTCCACCAGCACGAAGGCTCCGACGAGGAAGTATTGGAGGCAGTGCGTGTAAAATGTTACGGCAAAGACAATCCCAAAAGCTACGACGGGGAGTATCTGGGGACAGAGAACCCCCACATGGAAAGACCGATTACAAGAGAGGAAGTTTACGCGGCAATTAGAGCGACAACCAAAAACACAGCCGCGGGCACCGACAAGATCAGAAACTCCCTAATACGCAACCTCAGCGACGAGGCGATAGATCAGCTCACAGCATACCTCAACACACTGTGGGCAGAGGGCACGATACCGAAGGAATGGAAGCACGCTGTCGTGGTGATGATACCTAAACCCGGCAAAAAGCTTCAGATTGAAAACCTGAGGCCCATCTCCCTCACCTCGTGCCTCGGTAAACTCTACGAAAGGATAGTCACCAGAAGAATCCAACACCACCTGGAGGACAAGGAGCTATACCCGCACAGCATGTTTGGCTTCCGGGCGAACCTGTCAACACAGGACGTCCTGCTACAGATAAAAGAAGAAGTCATAAACACGTCACCCAGAGCAGGCGAAAACGTTATCATGGCCCTAGATATCAAAGGGGCCTTCGACAACGTTAGCCACGAAGCCATCATGGAAGGACTGAACAACGCCAACTGCGGCAAGAGAATCCACGACTACGTGAGGGCCTTTCTGACCAAACGCACGGCAACGGTGGGATTGGGGGATCTGCGAAGTGACATCTTTACCACCCCACGCAAAGGCACGCCGCAGGGCTCCGTGATCTCACCAATACTCTTCAACATCGCAATGATCGGACTGGCTCGACGACTCAGCAAGATTGATGGCATCCAGCATGCAATATATGCTGACGACATCACGGTCTGGGTCAATCGAGGCTCCCTGGGGCATAAGCAAGAAAAATTGCAGGAAGCAGCCGAGTGGGTGGAAGAATACGTCAGAGAAAGGGGCCTGGCGTGCTCCACCGATAAATCAGAAATCCTGAGAGTGGGAAGAAACCCCACCAAGGAAGAACTAATAGTAAAACTAGACGGACAAAACATACCTGAAATAAGCATGATACGCGTCCTAGGCATGTGGATTCAAGGAAGCAAGAAATGCAGCCACACAATCAGCTTACTAAAAAAATCGACAGAACAAGTAAGCCGAATGATAACGAGGGTATCTCAAAGAAGAAGCGGAATGAGAGAAGAAGACACAATCAAGCTGGTCAGAAGCCTAGTGGTCAGCAGAGTCACGTACTCGCTCCCGTACCACAACATGACCAAGCACGAAAAAGAACAGACGGAAACGCTATTAAGGAAAGCGTATAAGACGGCGCTACATCTGCCTAGAAACACGCCCAACGATAAACTGTTACAGATGGGCCTAAGCAACACTTTTGAAGAACTCGCGGAAGCGCAGCTCATTGCACTGATCGCCAGGCTCCAGCAGACTGCCACCGGCCGCAAGCTCCTAAAAAGAATAGGGCATAACACAGACGGAATAGAGGATCGGGCTGCTAGCATCCCAGACAGCGTTCGCCAGACACTGGCGGTTAGCACCCTACCGAGAAACCTTGACCCGAATCTCCACGCCGCCAGAAGGCAGGCACGAGCAGATTTCGTGGAACGAAACCTAGCCGCACTAGGAAACACAGTATACACAGACGCGGCCGTATACCCATGGGACCGCAACACTAGAATGTTTAGAGTCGCGGCAGCAGTGGTAAACAACACGGGAGAACCAATTAGCTGCGCGACCCTGAGAAACTGCACGGTAACGGAGGGGGAGGAAGTCGCCGTAGCTCTAGCGGCGGTTGATGGTTACCGCAGGAACAAATCTCTGATAATTCTAACGGACTCCAAAGCAACATGCAGGAACTACACACGAGGCAGAGTTAGTAAGGAAGCACTGAGAATGCTCCTCAAAACAGAGTCTCCTAACAAAAAAATAAAACATAGGATCTTCTGGATACCGGCACACACCGGGATAGAGGGCAACTCAAGGGTGGACCGCCTAGTTCGCGAACTCACGCACCGAGCAGGGCAGTCGGAAACCCTAGAGGCCCCCTTAACGGTGGAGCCGACTTATGCAGAAATACTTAACTACTACAGAGGAAGGAGACTTAAATACCCCCCACCCCACACATCGCTCACACAACATGAGGCAGTAAGCTGGCGAAGACTGCAAGCAGGTACGTTCTTCAACCTGCACACATTACACAAAATGTTCCCTACGCAGTACAGGGATACATGTCCGTGGTGCGGAACAACCCCCACGTTATACCACATCACGTGGGAATGCAAGCGTAATTTCGCATTCCATAAAGTAAATAACCCAAGTGCGGAACAATGGGAGGGTCTGCTCACCAGCAGCGAGCTCGCAGCCCAACGGGCAATTGTGCAGCACGCCTGCGAGGCAGCAAGACTCAGCGGTGCCCTGGAATAGGGGCGCCGACCTTGTGAAGCGGCCAGGACTCAAAACATGAAGACACCGGCCCACCGCCAATCTCTCTGAGATATAGAGAAATAAAGTTTTTCCATTTTTCCATGCGAGCGAAGAGTGGCAAGGCTGGTAGTCCCTGGTTTCGTGACTGCGTCGGTTCTTCCCCAATCTCTGCCTCCTCTCCCTACCTCCTGTCTACCATTCTATCTATTTTCCCTCTGGACTGTTACACGTTATTACAAAGGTAGACGCTGCGGTTTCTCAATGCTCTTGCTGGGTGTCCCCGATAATTCTAGCAGTCGATAGGGTATTGTGATGACGACTAGTGAGCTTCAGAAGGCGTTGGGACGACGTAATGTAAAAGTATACAAACGAGTCTCTCCCATGACCTTTCCGCTTTGCAATGCTTCTGATCTTTGCCCTTTTGTATACTTAAGTGAATGCCTGTACCTCTCTGTATACTGCCCTTCTAACGCACTCCTGTAAGTATCGCTGATGGGTGTGAGAGTATCGTGAAATAAATAAAATAAATAAATAACTGTAAATACATGTTCTGAAACACATGCCGGTGCGACGTGCAAGGCAGCAGCAGTCGCAGCATTGGAAAAGACGAAGGAAAAATAAAGCAAGCTTGACTTAAAAAAGAAAATTACGCAGATTCTGCACACTTTCGGAATCGATTTAAGATGTTGCGGCTAGGGTGGTGTTCAGGGCATGGAATCCACCAAGCCCATCGACTGCTACCTCAGGTTGTAGAAAATGAAGGAAAAATGGCCTATTTAGCTTAGTTACACAACTCCAGTTACGCCGGAGCAAGTTAATCGTCTGGGTTCACATCAGGACCCTCCGTCCTCACTCTCGAAAAGTCTCTGCTTTCAATACCGTCGTCTTCCCTAGGCGAGTCGACTAGGGGATCTGAAGACTGAATGTGAATACCACGCCCATATTCACCATAACCTGCAATAACTCTGCCTCCGAAGAAACTGGTTTGGAATCTGTGGAAAGAAATCAACCGGCGATACCTAGTTCGTTCGTCGTTGCCCCCCTCCCCCCCCCCCGCCCTTTCTTCTTCACTCAGTCTGCCAGGTGAAGGGCGGCTGAGGGCCTTTCGTGGAACCGTGCAACAGCCGGTTTACACGCTGTCTTGACGGCTGGATAAGGGCCGAGGGATGGGTGGTGATTTGACTCGTCTAATTAACTGCGCCTATCAATTCGTTGCCGTGGTTCTTTCCCCATCATTCTTTTTTTTGGGTTTCCACTTAATGTTGGGGTGAGCACGTTTAGTCGTTGTCCACGCCGCGCTGACGTCTGGATAGGAGGTGCAGTGGTTTGACACGTGGAAAACGTTCAGTTAACACCCTCAGTGGTGTTGAGACGTAACAAAGGGAAGCCTTTTGTAGTGTTCGCATTAATTGCTGGTAAATGGTGTAGACGTTGATAATGAAAGTTAAAGTTGTTGGGCTCTTGCTGCAATGAGAGAGCGGTGAGTTAAATGCCCCACTTGCGTACACCACTTGTCTTTGTCCACGTGGTACGCAGAACACACACGAACATGCTTGCTTGAGGTGTTGTTCATAGCCTGCGAGCAGGTTGGCTTTGTCATTGCCTCACACGGCGCATCGCATCGTGTCAGAAGTGTTCAAATTTAATTGAACTATTGTGCTTTACGAGACAAAAATAGAATATGATGACTATGCGCGCCTAAATCTATGTGCACGAGCGTTTTAAAGTTAATATAACCTTGCTTGCTTGCTTGCTTGCTCGCTTGCTCGCTTGCTCGCTTGCTTGCTTGCTCGCTTGCTCGCTTGCTTGCTTGCTTGCTCGCTTGCTCGCTTGCTCGCTTGCTTGCTTGCTTGCTTGCTTTGCCTTGCTTTGCCTTGCTTTGCCTTGCTTTGCCTTGCTTTGCCTTGCTTTGCTTTGCTTTGCTTTGCTTTGCTTGCTTGCTTGCTTGCTTTGCTTTGCTTTGCTTTGCTTTGCTTGCTTGCTTGCTTGCTTGCTTGCTTGCTTTGCTTTGCTTTGCTTTGCTTTGCTTTGCTTTGCTTGCTTGCTTGCTTGCTTGCTTGCTTTGCTTTGCTTTGCCTTGCTTGCTTGCTTGCTTGCTTGCTTGCTTGCTTGCTTGCACGCGGCATCGGAGGTTGGTTGAGAACGTGTACATGACCGGGGGCGGGGTAGGTGTCTATGACATCTTTCAAACGGGAACTTCGTAAGTGTCGCCGCAACGTCCTCTAGAGCTTCCTGGTCGTCACCACAGTACCCTCTTGAACTCCCTGGCGAACGACGAAATGCCCTATGGGTAACTGTAATCTGACGTGAGACCGCCACGAAAGCATTTTAGCAGACGCAACGCTTTCGTTTGCACTCACGCACAACAGCCCAGAGGGGAGATGTAGTGGTAGAAAGATGAGAACATGTAAAGCCAACGCCGCGCCAAACCGGATGAATAGCAGCGTTAGCACTCTTCGCTCGTCGCAGCGTGCATACATGAGCGGATCGCGCGCAGGAGAAGAGAAAGGCGCATCAGAAAACATGCTTCGTTTGGGGTCTCGCCTGTAACAAAAAACGCTTCTACTCGATATTGCAATAGTTCTGGGCAAACTGTAAGCATATTAATTCAAGGTGCTCCACGGCACGTATCTGCTATTTCTGAAAAATCAGCACCGTACAAAATTTATCCATTTCGACAACTGACGCAGGGTGTGTAGTCACAAAGCCGTATTAGAGCTCCGCGGAGTCCAACAAATCAAAAGGTGAGGTACGATGCGTTGCGCCACGTGAGGTAACGGCCGTGCTAACGTTCTCGCAGGAAAAGAACAATGACACACCACAACGCGTCGAATAAACATGTATCGCTGCGTGCTCGGCGTACTACGTAGACAAGCAAAAGTGGCGCACGCAAGGCAACATTCAACGTCACCACGACTGCCGTATGTCGTAAACATCACCGCCAAACATTGTCAATACATAGAACAAAAATTAAACGTAAAGTAAGATACCGACAAAAAGCTTCACTTACACTGATTCCCACAGTGCGTAGGACCTACATAATGTTTTCGCTTCTCGCCTGCCATCGAAATGTGCAACAATCAGGATCAAACCGTTGTCCTCGAAGAGCGCCATAGCCACTAATATATCGCGTCGGGTAAAGAAGTGTTGATCTGCTGCTTGGCCGTTTGCGTAGTCTCGTCTTGACGCTGCGATGCCTTACCGCGGTTTTGCGTCGGCATGCCCTGCGTCAGTTTGCCGCTCGACAAAGTAGCACGATATTTTTTTGAATAATTTAAACGTGTCGCACTACTCCACCTTGAATTAGCAATTATCCAGCAGAACTGATACTTAGGCGAGTTGGTAAGTATTCATGGGGACATTCGTAGGGCGCACAATAGAAAAGGACGGAATGAAAGTGGACACACGAGCGCTTACTCACAGCTGCTTATTTTTGTAAAGAGACGCAACATAAAAGAGCCAGCTGTCTGCACTAAGCATGTGCAAAACGAGTCATCAATTTTTATAACAACAGATTAAAAAGGTTCAAGCAGTGTTCAAGAATACAAAGTCTTTGTCAGTGATAGCAACCGATGATTTACTAATTCATTTTTTAGCACGTCTTATTATATGGAACGCTTCGGTAATTTCACGTGTTAGATTATTTTTATCTGAAAACAAAATATGAGTGTCAAAGAATACCGGTTCACAAAGGTTGCAGTGGTTAGGCAAGTGCGAATGATTTTCTTTTCCGAGAGAATGTCGATGTTCTTTTAGACGAGCGTTTATGCACGAACCGGCTTGTCCTTAGTACATGTTGCCACAGGTTAACGGAAGCCGGTACACAACACCTATTCTGCATTTTGTGAATTTTTGATCTTGTTTAAACCGCAGCTGCATTTTCTTTTTCTAATGTCATACTTTTTTTAAACAGCTTGGCACACTTTTTGCACCTTGTTAGGAGCGCTGAAAACCACTTGAACGCCATACCGGCTGGCAACATTCTTTAGCCCATGCGAAAAATAATGAACGTCGGGGAGAACCGCAAGGCTTTTCTCTGCGGGCTACGCCTCTTCCTTGGATCTGTTGTTTTTACACCCTTCACTATCTTAATTACTTTCTCTACCGATGTGCAAATGATGAGTTCCGGGAATCCCACTGAAGCTTGCCTTGTTACCTGCTTTGCAAAGCTTTCTTTCATTTGGTGGCAACAAGATTTTACCAGAGCCGCCCGAAGTCACGACACTGCTATTCCACTTTTTACAATCTTTGAATGTCCTCATTTGTACTGCAGTATGGACTTTATCGATCTAGGGCTGTACATCCAGCGCGTGTGGTCGGCTAGCAATCGCAAAGACAAATATAGAAACTGTAGTTCGTTTTCTTTGGCTACCTCATGTGTAAACTTGAGGCCTAGGCCACATTCACGAAACATTTGTGGTACATTTACCAATGTATGGCCTTGTTCAGTTCGGCAAAATTAGTTACGAATGTAGCCTGAATTGGTGTTCACTGTGCTGAGCATGATCCGACGCGTGATTCTGCGTTGTGATAGTGTATACTATCTCTTTCTTCACTTGCCTCCTCCTAATCTTCAACTACCTTTTCTATCCCCTCCTTCCTGAAGAGTCTTTGCGCCCCTGTCGGTGGCAGTTGCCAGCCCGCTCCTTCCCTATTTCACTATCTCTGTGTGTATGTGTTTTCGTATCAAATACTAATAACAGTGTGTGCGGCAATCGTGTGTCTGGTTTCTGTTCCTCTACACTTTATCTTTCTACCTCCCTCTAACCCGTTCCTCATTGCATAGTAGCAAACCGGATTTTCCATTCCGGCTTGCCTTTTCTCGCTTTTTCCTTTGTTTCCCCTCTTTCTGGCGACTTCTTTCGTGGAGAAAAATTCACATTGGTTAGAGACACCAGCCATATGAAGGATCTGTGCAACATCGTGTATTTTCGACAGAACTTGTGTAACTGTAGACATTTGCTTTCTAAAGCCACGTTGGTGGGGTGATAACGCATGGAGACTTTCAAGAAAAACGTTAATGTACTTTGAGATGACGTATTCCAGAAACTTACAACATGTGCTTGTAATAGATATGGACCGCATATTACTCACACATAAACGGTCACTTTTTTTGTGAATCGAAGGACCGCGTGCAAAGCGCCAGTCGTACGGGATTTCTCCTGTTGAAATTCAAAACTTGAAGAAATGTGTCATGAATTGAGGTATCTGTTCCGCATACGGACGCAGAAAACCATTTGGGATATCGTCCCGTCCTGAGTTATTTTTTTTTAGGTTAAGATTAAGGAGCACTGACACGATGCCTTCTCGCATCTCTGTTAAATCATCGTCTATGCATGACCATGTGCTCTGAGGTACGTAACCATAGCCCCTTGTAAAGATACTGTGAAAATAAATATTAAGATGTGTGCGATCTGAGTCATGCTGGTCACCACTTTTCATTTCATAAACATCCTGCCTACAGTCCTTTAAAACATGCCAGAACTTCTGGCTGTTACATTTAATAAACTGAGATAGACTATGGTTGAAGTAAGCACTGCGAGACTCACTTTTTAAAATCATATTTTTTCTGGTCAACAAAAAATAAAAGCTGACGTCTTTTTCTGCTTGCGGAGTCGCTCGATTTTACGCTTTGTATGAATAATATCCATAGCCATCCAGGGTTGAAACGTCGCTTCTTATAACTTTAGTAGGTGTAAAATTCATAACATAAAAATTTACAGCTTCACGAAACCTTCCACGAAGTCTCAACGTCAGTTACTGCGAAGTCGAGATTTATATCTAGATAATCAATTACTGAAACGTCATCGGCGTTACGAAAATCCCGAGCAACTGAAGAAATGTTTGCTAAATTAGGCGTGTTATTTGTTTCTTCCCAACAAAAATAGATTAAATTATGATTTGAGATTCTCGGTAGCACTGGCCGTTGCGCCTATAAGAATTTCTGTTATAGACAGCAGATCGACAACGGATCTACTTCGCCTGAACTGACGCACCATTTGCTATAAATTTAGACAAAATATCATATCCAAGATGATATCAATTGCTGTGGAACATCCATATCCATCCAATTGACGGCAGGAATGTGAAGATCACCGGTCATAATGACATTTCTATCACGTAGGCTAAGTAAGGGATCATACGGTTTTGATAAGTACACATCGTCTACATCGGGAGAGCGACACACCGCACAAAGAAAAAAATGTAATCTCACAAAAACACACGTTTAGCAGCAAACTTTTATGATCAGCAATTTGATCAGCATGTAATATAACGGCAGAATGTTTTGCAAGAACAGCCATGCCTCCTCCTCGGGAACCCCTGTCACGCCGATACACGCTGTATCCTCGTGGAGCCATTTCATCATCGCGAATATCGTGATGAAGCCAAGTTTCAGCAATCACGCAGACATGCGGATCATGTAAGAGCAACAGAGATTCTAATGCATTCGTTTTGTTTATCACACCTCTGACATTTAGCGAAAGGAGGCGGAGCTCTTGTACCTTCGAGTGCTAGCTCGGGGGCGATGGGGCGTTTTCGTTTGGTAGTGCTTTGCTTGTCACAGTATTGTCGTCCCATACGTAAAACTAATCATTGATGCGCAACTTCTCATTTACCAAACTGATCCTTTTCCCGTCGTCTTTATCAATTTTTTTAGCTGGCCCAAAGCAAGTTGCGTTTACGAAGGCTATCCGTACAATAACCATTCCGTAAATATATGTTCGTACCTTTCAGTTTCCACGCGTTGCATTGCACTGCCTCCTTTTCTCTGTAGTCGTGGAAATATAGAATAATGGGTCTGTTTGCCGCCGGATACGTTAGTTCAAATTTTATTTCTAATTCGGTCAGGTGGGTTTCATAGCTTGATATCCTATTTTCTGCTCTCTCAAGACGGTTCTTCAAGTTTGCAATGTCAGCCCTTACCGCCTGTTGAGCATCCATAAGATTTCTAAACATATCTTCAAGAGCATGTCCGGGATTTTCCTCAATATCCCCCCAGAGTAGCAATTTGCAAGAAAAAAAAAAGCATTCACACACAATGGTAATACCGGTTTGTGGGCACGGGAGAATAACTAGAAATCTACCACCGCTAGGTACACAGTAGGGGTAATTAACCTGTACGATGCAAACAAATCGCATGGTTAGCGATCTCGGTCGATACGCTTCGCCGTGCCCACTGACGAGACCTACATACGGCAATTCCTTTATAGCATCGCTGCGCGATGACGTCACAAAAAACCTGTTTAGTCAATGCGGCTGGAATGCTCGTGGCGGTGACGAAGGTCCCAGCACGGTGGGCGGTGAAATCTTGTGTCTTACACGGCAAAACTTCCGGCGTCGATAGTGTTCCACCGAATGCCAGGAGCAGAGCCTGTGCGATGCAAACAAATCACATGGTTAGCGATCTTGGTCAATGCGCTTCGCCGTGCCCACTCGCCGCGCCTAGTCGCCGTCTCACAATTAGTACCGATTGTTTACTTTCAACTTACGCAACGCATAAAATTCTCATGCAATTGTTACGCTCTCTTGTGCCTCCTGTTTGGTCAGAATGGCACACTAAATAGCTAAATTAAAGAAGCTCAAAGAAATCAAGGAATACGTTAAATATAACGCGCTACTTCGTTAACAGGTCGGCGTGCTTCAGATACCTATGAGCCGACATTTATTGTTCACTTTTTATGAAAAAAAAAAACGTTTTTTTTTCTTGTTTTCTTGTGTTGTGTGGAACCGAGGTGGACGCGAACTAATTTGTCGGTCCACATACGTAGGTTATATATGCCAGTTCCATCATACTTGCATTTGGTACACATTTAACCTTCGTATAATTAGCCACAAATATGTCCGCCACGATACTGACCCACCCAGCAGCAGCCAGCAGCCACACAAAACATGTGAGGATAGGAGAGAGAGATAAAACTTTATTATGTCCTTGATGGGGTTCAGAGGTGGCGGGGGTCGGGAGACTAACCCCCAATCCCCCCCTTCCTCAGACGGTGGCCAGTTCTTGCATTCGGCCATCCGGACGGCCCAGAGCTGCTCCTCTGGGTCCAAGCTGAGCAGCAATGTCTCCCACTGCTCGGCCGTAGTTATGATGCGTGTGTTAGTGCGGGAGGTATTGGTGGGTGAGGCTTTGGGGCATTGCCAGATAATATGATCGAGGTCAGCGTGGGCCTCGCACGCTTTGCAGAGTGGGGAGTATACATCGGGGTACATGCGGTTGTAAAGCACGGGGTTCGGAAAAGTTCGTGTCTAAAGGAGTCGCCAAGTGGTGGATTGAGACTTATTCAGTGTTTTGTGTGCGGGGGGGGGGGGGGGGGGCATAGCGTAACGACTCTTTGCGGTAGTGCAGGAGAATTTCTGTGAACATGACCATTCGGTCCCGCGCGTGACCGCGATGCAGAACAGAGGGCCGGTCGGGATCGGAAGACGCAGGAGAAGGATGATGCGCCCGGTGTACGAGAGCTCGGGCGCCATCGTGGGCGGCTTCGTTTCCAGCCAGACCCGAGTGACCGGGGGCCCAGATGAACTGCACGCGGCGTTGCCTTGAGGGAGGAGTGCCAGAGAGAATCTTCTGCGCTTGGGGTGCTATCAGTCTTCATGTGTAGTTATGAATGGCCGTTTTTGAATCGCTGATGATGCAGTGTGCATTGGTAGCCGCGTAGGCCAAAGCGATGACCGTTTCTTCTCCTACATCGGGTTGCGTGGTGAATATTGATGCGGCCGCGGCGAGGCGGTACTGCGAACCTGCGACTGCGACGACCGACATGTCGTTTTGGTTGGGATGTTCTGCTGCGTCCACGTAGGTTACGTCAGCGCCTTGGTCGTAGCGCTTTTGTAGTTGTTTAGCTCGTTCTGCACGTCACTCTGGATTGTGTTCAGGGTGCATATTGCGAGCTATGGGTGGGATAACTAGCTGAGCACGAAGGGTAGGAAAGGCTTCGCAAAAAATATATGCACACAGATCACACATTTAGGAACGTATGTGAAACGAAGCTTCCGTTATAGGGGTTAGTTAAATGTCATCAAACTAAATGCGATGCGTACAAGTGTCTTTATACTCATCCTAACATGTAATCTCGTGCGATGTTTACGTTTACGTATTGCACCTTCCACCACGTTAATTTTGTCCCTTCTTTGTGTTACTGCATGCGGCGGCCGCGCTTCAATTGGGGGGGGGGGGGGGGGGGGGGAGGAAATCGAAGAACGCCCATGTACCCTACATTGGGTGCACGGTTAAGATCCCCAGGTAGTTAAAATTGATCCGGATTTGGCCACTACGTCGTGCCTCACAATCATCATCATGGTTGTAGCACGTAAAACCCCGGAATTTATTATAATGTGTATTCATTATGCCTTCAGAAAGCAATGCAATAAGGTTTAGTTATGCTTTTCCAAGATTTATAAGCTACCTCTCTGTAACTACAGCTTTTATTTATTTGGTAGTCAGTGCAATGTGCTGTGCCCCCTTCCTTTTTGCTGTATTTAGCGATGTTTGCTTCCAAAACATGCACCAACTAGCTCACATAGTCGCGTTATTGCAGCAAACTACCATGCCTGTTTCATTACATCTTTTGTGCGCTTCACGGATACCTATGGCTCGACATAATATTGACGCGAAATAAGTTTGCACGTGTTGACACGGGACCCTTAAGGCGAGAACGATGAAGTTCGTGTTTGCGCGCGGGCTCTCTGAGGACCAGCCATCGCTAAAGGCAGACGTTTTTTCCCAATCTGTCGGTGGTAAACTGTTTTAGTTGCCATAGCTGGGTGACATTTCTGGTGGAGGTGCGGGGTATGCTCCGGAGATCTTAACATCGACCGTACCCCGCACGTCCACCAGAAATGTCTTTAGGACGAGGAAACTCGGCAACGGCAGCGAGTTTTTCTGGGTCTGGTCGTACTCCTTGGGAGCTGACCACGTGGCCTAGAAACTTGAGTTCCTGGAAGCCAAAGTAACATTTTTCAGGCTTGATGGTGAGGTTGGCCTTGCGTATTGCGGTAAGAACACTTCGTAGCCGGGCGAGATGTTCATCGAACGTGCTGGAAAACACAACAACGTCGTCGCCCTGACGCACACCGACCACCGAAAGACCACGGCCTATCATCCCCAAACTAACGGCTTAACAGAGCGCCTAAACAGAACATTAGCCGACATGCTCTCCATGTACATTGATGTGGAACACAAAACGTGGGATGAAATTTTGCCATACGTCACGTTTGCTTACAATACCGCTGTGCAGGAGACCACCGAGTTTACACCATTCGAGCTTGTTTACGCACGTCGCGTTACCACCCCCTTAGACGCCATGCTCCCGGTAGACCACGGAACCACAAGGAATGACACCACTGAAGATTTCGTCGAGAAAGCCGAGGAAGCTCGCCAGCTTGCTCGGAATCGCATCCGCACCCAGCAGAATACCGACGCCTACCGTTACAACCGGACCCGACGGAATGTCCAGTACTTACCAGGCGACCGCGTGTGGGTGTGGACACCTATACGACACCGTGGGCTCTCAGAGAAATTGTTGCGCCGCTACTTCGGCCCCTACGAAGTTGTACGCCGCCTCAGTGATGTGAACTACGAGGTGGTGCCTCAAAGCTCTGATCCTGGTGCGAACCGACGCCGTCCCCGTGCTGAAGTCGTCCACGTAGTACGGATGAAGCCGTACTACGCACGCCAGGGCTAAGCAACCCTCACAAACCGCTCTAGCATTGTGTACATTCCTGTATGGTTTTTTTGTCTTTTCATGTTGGCATTCTTGCCCATAGTGCGCGCCCGCTGCCCTTGAAGCGACCGGGCCGGTCGCTTTTGAGAGGGGAGCAATGACGCGAAATAAGTTTGCACTGTTGACACGGGACCCTTAAGGCGAGAACGATGAAGTTCGTGTTTGCGCGCGGGCTCTCCGAGGACCAGCCATCGCTAAAGGCAGACGTTTTTTCCCAATCTGTCGGTGGTAAACTGTTTTAGTTGCCATAGCTCGGTGACAATATAAACAACGTATGCGCGAATAGTAGTTTTTGAGGCGGAATCAAATATAAATTTATTAGTGCTGTAAACAAATAGAACTGAATACAGAAGATTGTACGTTCTTCTCACCAGTAATATGAAACACGTTTCCCATCATGGTATCCACAACATTTGAAAGTTTCTGACGCTGCACATTATAAAGCAACCTTTATTAAGAGTCAAATATGAGCATTATGGAACAACCAAGCAGTTTGTCCACGAACTCAGGGCTTTTCAGAGCATACGTGATCATGCCTTGTACCTATATTGGCGTGTTCAAATTGCGAAATTCTTCAACTGATTCCAAAACAGAATATGACAGAAAAAAAACCTTCGAATATAGAATTGAATTTGGAATATTTTTAATCTCTAAAAAAAGTGAGATGAAAAGTTTTGTGGAGTCTGTTGGGCAACGCTAGATTGCGTTATTTGATACATTTAATGTCAGTAACTTCATGTCCGGTCAACTGAGAAGCTTGTTAATAAAAATCAGAGAAGTTACCGTCGAATCTGGTGCACTATGTAAATGGCAGTAATGGAAAAAGTAGCACTATCGCGCGAAAGGCGCCGCATTGATAGTGATGGCAAGATATTGAACAAATATACAAAGTAAAGTTCGCATTTTATCAGCTGTCTAAATGGGCGTAAGCATTTTTTTACTAATTAACTTAACAAGCGCGGTGTCACGCACGCACACAAAAACATTTAATGAGCTCGCTTCATTACCACGAGCACTCACTGTCACAAGGCAGGCGTAATGAAGAGCTCCGGCCAAGAGGAGCAAACACTTTGTGCTTGTTCTCAATTCACCGTGTCTCTCAATCTTACACATCCTCCAATCCTACGCACGCGGGAATACCGCGCATGAAGCCATCAGCCATCTCGACTTCCCTTAGGCTTTTCACCCACCGCAGATAATCCCGAAGGTACGAAAGGTGGTCCGCGTATGCACTGAGACATATGTAGCCACGGCCGGGCTAGAAGAGGAGACGCGTTCTCCTTCCCTATGGCACAATGATCGCATGACCTGCAACGCTGGGTGCACGGAGGGACCTGGCTCAATAAGCAACCGTCCTTCTGGCCTCTCCATCGCATGCTCCCCTGGCACCCGCTGCACATTGTGCGCGTTGCGGGATAAGACCTTATAGCACTCGGACTTTAAAGAGAACATCACTGCTACGGCGGCGGTGACGACGAGTGCTGAATTTCGCTTTGAGTGTCCGTATGGTTGTTATAGCAACCAAATTTGGCAGTTCCGCCCGGTGGACGAAGCAATGACAGCGATTGCAAGGTTTAGTGCTGCGATCGAACTCATAGGACGATATGTTATCATTGTACGCAGGTGCGACGCGCTTGCGCGATGCAGCACGCAAGGCAACTCCTGCTCGGCAGAAGAAACATCGCCCTAGCAGCTACGAGATGTCTCGCAACGCTGGGGCGCAATAATGTAAAACTATTCCAAACTTTTCTATTCCAATTCTCCTATCAACCCTCCACGATTGGCCAAGAACTTTTTTCGACCACCCCCCCATCACCTGTCTGTCACGCAACGTCACGAAAACCGCGATACCTCCCCATCTGATATGATGTGAACACACTGATTATACATGATTTGACAGAAAAAAGAAAGACAGCTATTTCTGATTCGACGCCTTTTCACCATTAGCCTCTGGCTATTGGTGAAAAGTTTTCGGGCTGCACCCACTTCACCTGCCTGTCACGCGACGTCAAAAAACCGCGAAAACTCACCGCGTCAAAGTGACATGTACGCATTAAAGATGCGTTAATATGCCGAACAAAACTGAATTTTCTTTTGAATAGCCGCAGGCTACCCCGTTCCGAAAGGAATAAAAGATGGCTGCCGCCGATCGCTCAGGCGCTGGCTACTCGCACCTGCCGGAGAGCATGGGTGTATTTGCGCATAATAAAGCTTCTTGCGTGGCCGTGTAACGTTTTCGAGCACTTTCGGCACGTTTACCACCTCATTGTGCCAACTCTTCTTTGCTGAGTGTCCCTTTTAGCGTCATTCTTAAGCTTACGTTGCATGCTGCCGCGATTTTCGACCAGCCACCGCAAGCTAAGTAAACCAAAGCCGACCAATCGCAGGCGCCGGCACCACCCTCTTCATCCGGTTATCGATTTTCAGTGCACTGGCTCTGCCCCATCGAATCCCTCTCCACTTGAGCGTTCTCCTCGCCTCTTGTCAGCCAATTAGATACGACAAGCCGCTCAGAGTAGGCAATGTTATTCGTTTTTCAAGCAAACAAAAGTGACCTCCTATGAACGAGGAGAGCGTTTTATTGGTGTGTTCAGAAAACCCTACGGGTGACCGCCCGGTGCTTGCGTCGGTGGTTACGCAAATTTGACGTCAGGAGATTGGAATAGAAACATATTGGAATAGTTTTACGTTATAGGGCGCATGGTGTTTGAAGGAGCACCACCGCTGGTGTGGGAGGCATCGCACCTAGATGGTGCAGCAGATGAAACCGAACGGAAAACCATCGGTGTTAGTCAGCACCGAGTGAAGTGTTGGCTGGACGTTTACTGTCCATTCCGCGCAGAAAAGTGCATACACACAACAGCTCAGCAGGAACATGATAAATGTGCTTACAGTACGCGTGCAGACAGCGCTCATGCCAGGAACAGAAGGCAGAACGCTGTCCGCCACCGAGCCGATAGAGCAGAGTCTCGACGGTGCGCCTTGTAGGAGTTGAGGAGGACTTTGGGATGAAAAACTTGGGAGGTTTATTTACATTATTTACAGTGAGCGTGAATTAACAGTAGTAAACGTCATTACGGGCCGGCAGCAACTCGGACGCTGCGGCCCGTCGCAAGAAGCTCGAAAGAGATGAATCAAGGAATGCTCTAGAATCTCTAGGAATGCTCCCGGTCTGCGTCTTTTAAGTCCTTCGGTGTCTTGGCTTAAAACGACGTTCGGCCAATGGGCGAGCCCGCTCAGATGACGCCATTTTCCGCCAATGGTAGGCGCCCGTGCGATGGTGTCATACCCGGCGAAGAGAGTCGCCGCTTGGTCCCCCTGCGGTCTTGCCTTGCTGACTTACAACTCGCCGTCACAGTAGCCAGGTGGGGGCGACGGCGGACCAAGGCGGGCAGAATTTCGCGGTGTCTTACTTCTCCCTGCGGTATTGCCTCGCTGGCTTGCAAATGCCCTCTTCAAAGACGGACGGGGGCGACGCTGCTAGGTTGTCACGGCGCATTACAGCCGTCAGGTTGTCACGGCGCATTACAGCCGTCTTGCTTCTGGACCCACGTTACCTGGAACAGTGCCAGGCTCTCTCTACGTTTTCGGGAAGAGCCAAGCAGTGAATAGCTCCACCGGCTGCACACGAAGTGGGGTCGGCCAACTTGTTTGCACGTGTCGTGCCTCAGGAATGTGGCATCCGTGCTTCGGCTCTCCCTTATTAGCTGTGGTGCGATTCGATGTGATCTGGGGAACTCGAAGTAGGCTCAAGAAACGGTCCCGTATCTAACAGCCTATACTTCGTGGTTTCTCCTGCAAACGCACTCCACGTCTCTGGAGTGCTATTTTGTAGAAATTACTTTCTTCATGCCAATGCCGTTTTGCGTGGCGTCAGCGCTTTAGGAAATGGTGGTTGCGTATGCGTGACGCTTTTTCGATAGCCCAATCAAAAGCTCCCTTCATTGGCTGCATGTTTCTTTCGTGTTCTCTTCTCTTTTTCCCGCGCTGTATAGCAAAGTTATTTTGTAAAATGACACTTAATAAAAGTGGCCTTCCATGCTACGTAAAGCAACTTCATTTTATAACCTTACAACGCACAAGCTGCAGTAGCTTAAAGAAATTCAAACGCAAGTGCTCCTATTTTTGAAGCCGTAGCCACACATCTGTCGGATCTACATCGAATCCATGCCGTTGAGCGCAGGCTAAATGGCGGCCTCTGTTGAACCCGAACAGCTGACTGCCCCGAACGTGTTCGTAATGCAGCACAACTAACTGTCACCCACAGCGGTGTACTTGTGTCTGAGAAGAATTGCAGGCTCTGCTTCCAGGATCAGTGAGATACAAGACTGAGGTGAATAAATATTGCTCGTGTAGGGCTTCTATTGTCCTGTGGTTTTCACTGCATGTATTGCATGACGTGTGATAGTTCGTTTTTTAGGAATGACCATCAAGAATTATCTCACCCGAGGACAAACTTTTGAACATAGTGGATCGAGGACTGCCAAGGCACTGACCAGCTTTCAATCGGGCACCGCCACGACAGAACAAAAATTTCGTGAAAGTGATCGCAGCAAAGGTAATACTTCCTCCGTCAGGCACCCCTGCACTGACGGTTACGCTCCGAGAAAGAAGCTGCTATAACGGCAAATGTGAGTATCAACTTCAACTTTTTTAAATAATCGGCATAAAAAGGGGAAAATAATTTAATGCAAGTGAGCACTTTATGCGGGCGCTTAGCTCAGACAAAATAATTGCCTCTAACTTTCTCACTGTGTTGCGACCCGGCTGAAATTCCCAAGTATAGAAAGGAAAACTGTCTGCAAAAGGGCCACGAGTTTCACGGGAACAGGCCTCTATTCTCCTGCAGTTAATCGGGCAGCATCCATACGTGGTGAGAGCTTCTACAGAGCTTTTGCTGACAGCTGCTCGAAAAAACGAGCTGTGGGAGGAGGTAGCGGGTGTGCTAAACGCACTGGGGCCAGCGGTCAAAACGACCAGACGCTGGCGTAATTGGCCAAGATGGCCCATAAAGCCAAAAAACAGGCGGCCAGGACCGCGAGCGAGGAGAGGCGAGCTTTCTAATAATACTGACAGCAACGTCGTTTCACGTTGTTGTTGTTGTTGTTGTTGTTGTCGTCGTTGTCGTGTTTGCAGGGCCACGTTTGGCGGGAACGTGCGCGGCGTTGACAGCCGCGTCCTCCGTCACCGATAGCGAGGTGCGTACAGGTGGATTTAAAATGTATTGTTTGTGTGACCTGTGACATCACAAATTATAAGCATTAGATTGTGACGCAAGACGGCAAAATGTTTTCAACCATATTTTTCTTTTGCTTTTTGGCCGAGCGATAGTATAGGTTATGTGCTCTGAGCAGCAACTTGTGTAAATGATGTGCAGTGCACACAGTTCTCACGATGTCTGAACAATATTCTGACTGAAGGACACGAGCTCGGAGCAAGCAGCAGGGCCCAGCGCTTCGCTCACGGAGATGTCAGCGACAAGCGTCTTCGTGATGTCGGGCCCTGCTGCTGTTGCTGGGCCGAGTGACATTCCACGTAAGGCAGTGAACTAGCTTTTGTAGTAGCACTGTTTGCAGTTGCTGTATGATCTTGCTGTGAAGCACTCCACTGTCCCGGTTGTCACTTTTGTATCCTGAACGAAAACATGGAAGGGATCGCTCATGCACACCACTAACCTTGAGTACCACCAGCCTTTGAGTATATAAGAATGTCTCGTGTTAGCTGCCTATCAATTCGCTATCTCTGTTTGGACAAAGCAATTTATTACTTGGGCAATATCAACACGTTTAGATTCCTTCGAAACAGTGTGCGGTGATGTAGCATTGCCCTTAGCTACTTCGACGAGCGCTATACACTCTACTACGTGCATCCGGGGGCATGTTGTTCCTCTGTCTTGCGATAGCGAGCATACAGACGTTCGAGGCGCGTTCCCGCCGTCGCCGTTGATGCCGTCGTCATCGCGCTGTCCCGCTATTGACGGGGCATGCCCCGCTCGCGCACGGGTGGTTTTGTAAAAACGTCTATCACTTATTTTGGGCCTCTATTCGCCATTACCCCACTGCTATCGGTCGAAAATGACCGGGCCGCACCCATTTTTTCTGTCAATCACGCGACGTCAGGAAGCCGCAAGAACCTGAAACGTCAAAGTGACGTTAACGCTCTCATTTCGCGGAGCGTAAGGCATAAATTTCTGGCCCAGCCCGAGGCAGGGTCGTTTCAAATCGCTATGGCGGTGGCTCTTTGCTGTCGCCGACGTGCACACGGTGAGCCAGGCATCTGACATGCCGGATGACCATTTTCGACGCCATTTTCGCCTCTCGAAGGAAACGGCACGGTTGTTGTACGAGGAACTGGCGGGGGAGCTAGAAGTGTAGCGAGTGAAGGGACAGTCGGTAGAGAGGAAGGCGTTGTGTGCGCTGCGCTTCTTTGCCACCGGGAGCTTCCAAGCGTCCGTTGGGAGCGAGGAGACGATCCGTGTGTCGCAGTCGATAGTGAGCGAGTGCGTCCAACGCGTGGCAGAGGCTGTCGTAAACGCAGGGGCCCTCAACAAGTGGGTCCATTTTCCGAAGACGGCCGAAGAGAAGAAAGCCGTGAAGGAGGGTTTCCTTCGGAGCGGCGCTGTCCCCGGCGTCATCGGATGCGTTGACAGCAGCCTCATAGCCATTATCGCACCCAAGGGTGAGCGCAAGGCTGCGCTCATGTGCCGCAAGGGATACTACGCCCTCAACTGCATGTTCGTAAGTAAAACTCACGTCTTCTATATAGTGCCGATTCTTTTTGACAGTTATCTTGCTCTTGTCAGCGGGCACTTTCTCTGCTCACATTTTCCCTCAGATTTGCAACACGGATTTACGTCAATCCTATGCGACCGGGGTCGGACCACGAGCCGTTCGTCTGGCGGACGACATGGCTGCGCTGGTGGTTCCAAACGGGCGCATTGCCAATCCCGGGGAATACCTCCTCGGTGAGATGAAACATTTTTTTTTGGTGCAATCACGCTTCAGTAGGAACAGAACGCCATGCCCGCCCCAACGCAAACTTTTAACTAAATTACGAGCACATGAGTGAGTGCCAGGAGTAGAAAAATGAAAAAAAAAATTATTGTTACCATTGATAATGTTCGAAGTTTTAGGTTACGAGCATGCTATCATGTGCCTGCCAGTAGCAAACGAAAGCAACACGTTTTAGTGCTGCTCTATATCCAGTGCCTGCCAAAAGCAAAAGAAATGAACCAACATTCATGTTAGAACTGTGTGATTGATAGCACCAGCAAGTGTTTATTTCTTCTGCTTTTGGCTGGCACCGAGTAGTGCGCTTCTAAATTGGTTAACAGTTTCTGTCGGGTACGGAAATGCTCAACTCCCGCTTTTACTTGGGGCTCACAGCCCCCGAACTCTACCTTTAATGAATGATGTTGTAACTTTCCTCAGTTGCCAACTTGCCTCTCATCAGAGAAGTACTCAATGCACTATTTTCAACTTCGTGCAGATGACAGTGCCTACCGCTTGCAGCCGTGGCTACTGAGCCCAGTTCCCGGCCATCCTCCAATGCAGATAGCCGAGGGGAAGTGCAACACATTACATGCCGCCTTGCGTTCCGTGGTGGAAATGTGCCTCGGGCTCTTAAAGAACCCTTTCCGCTGACTGCAGCCGTACCGCACCCTTCTCTATGAGCCGGAACGTGCGGCCAACATAGTCGCGGCATGTGCTGTATTGCACAACCTTCGCCTTCCTGAGGGCGACGTAGAATCAGATGATGACAGTGATGATGACAGCAGCAGCAGCAGTAGTAGTGAGCTTGACAGTAACGGCGACCCCATTCTACACGGTCTGCCCCGAAGCACGGGGTCTAGAATGCATTATGCGAGAGGGCGGGCTGTCCGAGACAGTCTCATTGCAATGTTTGACAAAACCCGTGCGCAGCACATGCGTTACTTGAGGAGTGTGCAGCGGCAGCTGCAACGTCAACAGCAGCGCGAGCATCGCTAGGTGCATACACGCTGCTGTAGTAGGTGTAGGATGTGGTGGTCTAACAGATGGCAAATAATTGCATTGTGAATTTAATGCTGTGAAATTGCTAACACAACATTTTTCTATAGTCACTTGTAGCTGATGTCTACATAATGCAAAACATGATTTGTAGAGGAATGTATAAGTAGTGTAGTCAACGGTTATGTAGAGCCTACATTTATAATAAATAAAACCTAATCTTTAGTGGTGAGATCTAAGACTGAAAGCAAACTCAAATAAAATGCGTTTTTAAAGTGTCTGCCATGATTTGCCTTCTACTGCTGTTGTCACCTAGATTCCCCGTGTGCAACGCATTTAGCCTGCAGTTTTTTGTTTTGTAACTTTTATTCTTACTCGTATCGCTGAGAGTTCTGTGGCCCCATTGCGCGATGATGGATATTAGCGCCTATCTCTCGCCTTCAACTCGGAAAGAGAAGCCCACACAAGCCAAAATTCACAGTGCACGTCACACCTTCCGCTCCATCGAACGGACTGTTACACGCGCACATTCTAGTTCCTCCACCATTTTGTCTCGCAACAACCGCGAATTTCCTTTGTAGTGACGAAAATGCCGTCCAACTGGTCATCCGACATGTCAGACGTTCTAGCTCCCGTGAAGTGTGTGCACGGATGAGCAGTTGATAGATTTCAACAAAGTGCCCTCAACTGTAAATACCAGAACTCGGTGAATGGAATATTGCAGAGTGTGTAATAACATTTCCACAGTGCAAGCTAGCACTGCAAATATAGTAACGACATGCAAATAAAAGCACTAGAGTAACACTGCACCTTTCTGTATTATTTCACCCTTCAACGTAGACATTTTTTATGGTAACACTTATTTATGTACACATCACGTGCGACAGTCTCTACATTGAATAAGTGCGAGAATCTTGAGTACTGCAGTAGTAGAGATATATGCAACGTATCACAGACAAGTTGCAATAAACATTGCATCACATTGATCTTCCATATAAAAGATTCACAGGTAACTGCATCATAAAATATCGCAGGTAACGGCAGGCATCTTTTAAGAAAACTGTTGTACGCTGCACAAGTACGCAGAAATAGCAACTGGCTTACCTGCACCAGAAAAAAAAATGTGCAGGTGCTTAAATCACGCACCCCAACAGAAGAATATTTATCACAGCGAAATGTATAGGTACACAACAATATGTTAGAGGAACATGCTGTCGGGAAGTTCCGTACAGAAACAAAGAATCATAACATCAGACACTGATATTCACTATGGGAAACTGCTGCATAAATATTGCACACAAACTGCACCACAAGGGGTGAACGGAACTCACAACCTGTCAAATATCACTGAATGAAAACAACACATGTGGCTATGAAAGAGTTGCACAAGAAAAGAAAAGGAGACATTAAAGCTCTGCATGCCACGCCAAAAAATATAAAGAAGGTAACAAACAAACAGAAAAACACATTACAAATAAAATGAAGGAGCATAGACAAGGAATTTTCACCACATTTTTTTTCTGTGTATGTTCATAGGTTGCTTTCGACGTTATATTAAGGTCCAAATTCCCTCACCACTCAAATCATTTTGCCGTTCAATAAGAAGGATTAAATCGTAGAACAATTGGGGTGTGGCCTCGTGCTAAATTAACAGGACAACAATCAGGCGCCAGGAAATTTCAATGTCATAGTCAGAATGCCCGCCCCGCCAGGCTTACTGGCACTTGGGCAGGTGGGCCTGATGGCGTTGACACTCTTATTGCTGGGGGTATCACTTTAAGCAGGAAAACATGCTGCATCTTATATGTTATTTGTGGTTGCATTAAAGGTTGCCATAAGCAATTATTTGTTGCAAACTAGCCATAATCGGACTTCATATTATCATTACTGCATGAATAAATTTTAAAGCGAATAATAAAATAGGATGTATAGTTCCTTGCCTATGCTTCCTACAGTTATCATGAGGCCTCCTGGGCTCGGCGCTCCTATTCGTGGCGCTGGCCTTCCAGCTCAAGCCACTGCTGCTGCGTTGCTTGCACACTGTTGACTGCTGCCGTTAGGTGTCGCACGCTTGCCATGAGCGCCTCATGTTGCTGTCTGCAAAATAAATGTGAAAATTCAATTACACAAGCTCAGTAACAAGGCCTTGGTATGCTGTTGTATGAATCGGCATTAGCCAGTTTAGGAGCTACTGCTTCCTTGAGCCTAACGCCACATCTTTCTTTTAGCCACATGAGTACGTACATATTGACACTTAGTATATCACGCAAATGTGTTCAAGAAATGATCATCCCAGCACTACATGTACATTTTATGCTTGTTTACTGATGAATATAATCTTTAGAGAGGTCATATGTCCACCAAGTTCCTACCCAGAAAAACATCCATCTGTTGACTTACACATACCTGCAGGTTTTGCTGCTCAAGCAGCTGCTGGTGGAAGCGGGCCTCGCCTTGAGCCCACGCTTCTGCCGACTGCGCCTGCCGAATGTAGTCGCCAGTCACCTTGCAGCCGGCGTCTTCCAGCTCCTGCTGCCAGGGCTGCCTGCGGGGCGCCTGCGGCACCTGGTGGTCACCCGAGCAGCTGGTGACTCTTCATGCAAGACAAAAGCAAAGACTGCTCATTCACTGTTATCCGACCCACACAGCTCGATTATCCTGACCCGTAACTTTAAAAGGTCATTGTAGCTACACAGCTACAATAACAATACACAAAGCAGCCCCGTAATTTGAACAAAAGATGCCACAGAAAGTTGCTGATAACACTAAGTGATAAGAGACACATGGAATCTATATTGCAGCATCATACCATACAGCCAGTATCGATGATTCACGCTGAACGATGCTGGCAGCTACATGATGTCATTCCTAGGCTTGTATTTCTCCTTTTTTTTATGAGGTTTTGCGTGCCAAAACCACTTTCTGTTTATGAGGCACGCCGTAGTGGAGGACTCCGGAAATTTCGACCACCTGGCGTTCTTTAACGTGCACCTAAGTCTAACTACACGGGTGTTTTCGCATTTCGCCCCCATTGAAATGCGGCCGCCGTGGCCCGGATTCGATCCCGCGACCTCGCGCTCAGCAGCCCAACACCATAGCCACTGGGCAACCACGGCGGGTGCATTTCTCCTCCCTGAATAAGAGCAGTAATATATTCTAGAACTGGATCGCATGCGGAACAACCGTAGTTCTGCCCCGCAATCATTCGGAAAATTCTCCACTTACACTAGTTTCGCTGCAAAAATTGTTCTTGTCCCTTACAGTATTTGAACAAAACTAATATTCGCCAACATCAAATAGTGAATTGTCGAATCGAATATAAACCGAATAGCAAGGTACACTCGATTATTACGCACAATTTCGAGCATTTGCACACCCCTGGACCTAAAGTTTATAGAGGCACAGTTGCGGGCCGAATATTATCTGCGCGTACTTTGGCGACCAAATCAGAAATTCGTGTCGTCTCAAGCAATGGCCAAACCATCCCCCCCCCCCCCCCCCAAAAGAAAAGAAAAAAGACAACATCTTTAGTCTATAGTTCGAACGGTCGCGGCAAATGATGCCACTATTTTATCAAGTATACTGCAACAAAACGTATTCAGATCTAATTCGATATGACGACACTCGTGATACACCTGTAAATAGTATCGAACAATACTCGGTGCCAAATTTCATGTGTAAACAAACATTTATTGGGAGATAACTCTTGTTTACTTAGCGACGAAGCGCGCTGTAGTGCTTTATATCAACTATGAATGGGATTAAAATCGTCGCCTATTATTGCGAACCATTTATTTGCTCATCCCAGGCTTTTTGCAGTAGGTAGGTATGCGTTTCCAGCTCGCCTCCTTTCGGGCTTCCTTATTAAAAATAAGCAGCCCGATGCTGTAACTGTTAGGCTACCATTTACCTTTTTTTATTTTTCAGTAGGTCACGGCAGCACGCATGCTTCAGCCATGACGCTAAATAGCCATTTCAAAGGAATGACGCATGCGTCAAGCCACATAGCACAAGGTAAAGCCCTTGTGCGCACGCGATAGCTTTTATTTGGCAACAGACTGACCATTGCTCATGAGCGCGAGCGCGCCAGTTTCTCCCGTTCTTACCTCGTGGCTGCTAACGCTTTCAGACGCATTGTTATGCTGTGCCGCCTTCGGGATCGGCCCACGTTCCCCCGTCTTTTCCTTACAGCTGATAACGCTACGCAAGTGCTCTACCAGGTTGCACCGCCTTCAGGATCGGACCAGGTCGTAACGGAATAACAGGTTGCAGCGTTCCTTTCCGGGAGGAACAAAAGCTGTTCGCCATGCCATCGCCGTAAACCTAATGGCGTCGACATCGTCGTCGTCTTGCTTCTTTCGCTACACACAAGCTTGCGTCACACACACGACGCCTTGCCTTACACAAGCAGGTTAGTCCATCTGGAAACTCTTTGAGAAACCCCAAATAATGCCGGATAGCCAGCTGGTTCCAAAATGTTTCGCATAACATCGACTCCTACAATGCTTGGGATATGCATAAATTTTTTTGCTGCTATCTTACGTTCGTTCGTCCACAGTCCACGACGTGAAGTATTCGAAAACTATGCTGAAAAATAGTCGGGTGTTTCAATACTGAATATTTGATTCCAGGACAGAATCGGACAATATAATGGGAGAAATCGGACAATAGGACACTATTCGACTCACCGTTATTCGAAACTGTCAAATTTTCGCTCACGCCCATGTACAGGTATTATGTGGTGATTTAATAACTGCTAACAAAGAATGGAAATGCGCTCACTGGCGTTGTTTCGCGGTCGACAGGCGCTAATATACGAGGCGTCTCAGCTAGGGCTAGCCTAGCTGTTAAACAGTCTGGTATAATATATGACTACGAGACCTACGGTGTACGGTAGTCAGTCCTCTTCCGCCACCAGGATGATTTTAAAGCGAATGTTTCTTTCCGAACTAATCTACGTTTTTCTATCGTAGAGTTCTGTCGCTTGGAGTAGGCCTCAGATGAAGTCCTCAGCAGGCCTCACAAAAACAAAAACGAACCAAAAGAAAACAAAGATAGAACGAGAGAGAAACACAAAACACAGCTGAGTTCCAGAGTTGGGTAAATGCAAACCGTTTCCAAATGTTCAAGGGAACACGTGGGTTGGGAAGACAAACCAGAAGTTGCGGTGCGTAGGGGAGGGAGGGGGGGGGGTGCCGCTAAAGGAGGGTGTTATGTTTAGTTCTGCTTACGCCCATTAGTGCAATTCCGGGCTATAACACCGAGACAGACAAGGCAATAAGTCTGATCATCACCGGGAATACATTAACGTCGATCTTCACGAAGCACAAGAGAGAGAGAGAGACAGCAAAGAGGTAGTGAACCAGACGAGCGTCCGGTTTGCAACCCTACACTGGGAAAGGGAAAGTGTGAACAGCAAGAGGAAAGCAGGATAGAGGGAACGCTGTGTGCGCACGCAGGAAAGCACCTTGAAATCTGTCAAGTCCAAGCAAGAGCTCCGCCGATACGTTAGGCTGCCGTCTGAAGTTAATCTTGGTGCCTCTCCATAGCTGTTGATGCACATTGAAGTCACATGTGAAGGCCAAGGAGCCACTGGTCGTGAGTAGTACGTTGCAGTACGTGGCAGTATATTGGTAAAGTAAACCCCAGCCTTTTTGACTTCAGTGCTAATAGAATACTGTGGGTGGGCTATGGTGCTTACTCAAGACTTGCAAGTACTGAACTGAGAGCATCCAGCACTTGCATCGCACTTCACGAAGACGGAGTGTGCAGGTTATTCAAGGGCATTCAAAAAGTATTCATGAGAAACCGGAGCATCATAACCACTTGCCGGACTTCTTCGGGCAATTACTACGGACTAAACTTGGTGTCTGCTCTCGGTACAGCCTCGGGCTAGTTTGCTACCGCATCTCGCAGTGGAGAAAACTTTCGAATTTTTTACTGCAGCAACGCACACATCAGGCACATGAGACAACACACAGTGAAGTAGGGGTGCAATCGACCACGTCGTTGCCCGTGGGTTGCATGTCGTATGCGTGAAGTACGTTTTGTAATTGTAATAGTACAGATGTACTTGCACTTGTGGTACAATTACTTGTGTACTTGTTCCTTGGATTAAATTCTGGAGCCACTGGTCGTGTCCCGTTCATGGTAAGAGTAAATCGCAGCAAAAATAATTCCGTGCTGAAAATCACTAAATGGGATATGTGAAGACGCAATAACTGCTTTCCCATCAGAATTCATGCCATTAATCTAAAATAAAAAGTTGCTTTATAGCTTTCTCTAATTAGCGAGGTTATTAACACACAAAAATAATAACACATGACTAAGAACCACCTACACAGGCCAAGCCCCAGGGAGGAAAGCAAAGACAGCTAAGCTTTAAGATTGTTCCTTGAAGAAAAGCTGTAGAGAAGCCAAGGTCCCACCAAGGTCTCCCAAACGGGCGAAATCAGAGCTGTTGAGCAACAAACAGGTGGTCAAGAAATTATCAATAGAAAACAGTGTAGATTTATTTCTGTTAAGGATTTGCATTACCATTAAACGTAGTGTTCGCTGTTTTCGGTTCAAACGAAAAAAAAAAAGGAATTTGGGTGCATTTTTTGGGGATTTGTTTTTGCTGGGGACGAGGTAAGTAAAATCAAGTTTACCAGACAGCTAAAGCGACTATCGTCTTGTAGCTGCCTACATACGCTGCGAACCGTGTTCGCGGTGGCTTAACGGCTATGGTGTTGCGCTGCTGAGTACGAGGTCGCGGGATTAAATCTTGGCTGCGGCGGCCGCATTTCCGCGGGGGCGAAATGCAAAGACGCCCGTGTCCCGTGCATAGGGGGCATGCTATAGTCCACTGGTGGTAAAAAATGATCCGTGGTCCCCCGCTTCGGTAAGCCTCGTAATAAAATCGTGGTTTTGGCACGTAAAACCCCAGGACTAAATTCAAGTCACGACCTGCGATGCAAGCAACCTGCTGAGGTCAACGTCACTTGCTACGCACACAATTGACCTATTGGTTTTTTTGTTTGTTTTCCTTTCTCAGTTGAATCCGTTTTTCCTGTCACTGCGACTGCGGCAAAAACAAGAAGCGGAGAGGGAGAGGGGCACGCTGAGGTTATGGTGAACTACAAATGGAATTCTCTGGTTTTAGGTACCAA
The DNA here is from genome assembly GCF_023375885.2 of Dermacentor andersoni. Classification (NCBI taxonomy): domain Eukaryota; kingdom Metazoa; phylum Arthropoda; class Arachnida; order Ixodida; family Ixodidae; genus Dermacentor; species Dermacentor andersoni. Next base: position 365,649,753 of record NC_092814.1, on the reverse strand, counting down.
GATTTTATTATGAGGCACGCCGTAGTTGGAGTCCCCGGATTAATTTTGGCCCTCTGGGGTACCTTAACGCGCACCCAATGCACGGTACCCCGGCATTTCCCCTCTGCCATCGCCGAAGACCGCGCGCATTTCGCCGCATGGTCGCCAAGGTATGCATAAATTTATTTGGTCCAGAAGATTATGGTTATAAACTTTACATGATAATGCATAGCCGAGTATGCTCCGATGAGTCTGACTTTGCGAAATAAACTGCGGAGGTTTCCTTTTTAGGTGCTTTCGATAACGCAGGTTTTTTTATACGCGGTGTAATAGCAGAAACATTCTAATATATTGGGTACCAGGATGTCATTGTGTGATATTACTGTCAAAAAGGGTGCACACATTATTTGGAAACTATTCGAAAACGTATTCCATACTTCATTCGTATTCGTAGGTCTCATTCGATTCGTATTAGATTTCATTCAGATCTGATACTATTCGAATCGATTTGAATAACTACAATTCTCACACCACTAGTTCTTTGTAAGCGGAATATTTGAAAGGAATAAAAGTGCCTTGACTACTGTGCAATACGAAGTACCGTATAGTAACGCGGAAAAGAGAAAGACGACGCAGAATACCAGTGTACTGCAGATGATATACAGAGAGAGAGAGAGCGACAAAAGGAAAGGAAAGACAGGGAGGTTAGCCAGTGTAAATACCGGCTGGCTACCCTGTGCTGGGGAAAGGGGTAAAGGGAATAAAAGGTGAAGGAAGAGAGAAGAAAAAAAACAAGAAAAATGCACACAGTAACGCGATGTTACGCGCAACAATAGTCAAAGTCGTTCGCACAATTCACATGTCATTAAGAACTTGAGCAAGGCCCTTAAGGCCTTGAATGCCGAAACCCGTCTGGACCAGTGTCCTAGAACTTTCTCTTCTGTGAAGGGGCGATTGTCCAGTTTTTCGAGCACGGTCACGAGCACTTTTCTTTGCACATTGTAACGTAGACAGTCACAGAGGAGGTGCGCGATCGTCTCTTCGCAGCCGTAGGTGTCGCAAGCAGGGCTGTCGGCCATTCCAATACGGAAGGAATATGAGTTCGTGAATGCCACGCCGTGCCATAGGCGGCACAGAAGTGTTGCTTCCGCTCGTGGCAACCCTGGTGGAAGACGGAGTTGCAAACTTGGATCCAATCTGTGAAGACGTGTGTTCGTGAATTCGCTGGTGTTCCACAGAGTTAGCGTAAGCTCGCGTGCGAGGGAGCGAAGACTTGTGGCTGCATCTGTTCTTGACAGCGGTATGGGTACAATCTGGGCGCCATCATGAGCCGACCGGGCAGCGTCATCCGCACTGTCATTCCCCGCAATTCCGCAGTGACCCGGTATCCACTGGTAGATGATGTTATGTCCTTTGTCGATTGCGTAATGGTGGAGTAGTCGGATGTCTGCGACTAATTGTACATTTGGTCCGTGGTTGAAAGGGGACAGCAGACACTGGAGAGCTGCCTTTGAATCACAAAAGATGGACCATGAATGTGGTGAATTGGGACCTATAAACTCCAGAGCAGCACGGATAGCTGCGAGTTCTGCAGCCGTCGATGATGTAACGTGAGACGTCTTGAATTTGACAGTGACAGATTGAGCGGGAAGTACCACTGCTCCAGCTGAACTATTACAGGAGACAGAACCGTCTGTGTAAACGTGAGTGCGTTCGTTGTGTTTTTCATGTAAGAATGAAAGGACGGTTTGTTTGAGGGCGATAGATGACATTTCCGTTTTCTTTTTGATGCCGGGAATAACAAGAAGGGCCTGGAGTGGATGCAGGCACCGCAGCGGTAGAGATGGCCGTGCTGCATGTGTGAAGTTTGACGGTAAACTTCCGTGGTTGGCGGCAATAATCCTGCTAAACGCTGAACGAGGTCGAGCGGGAGGAAGGGAGGCGAGATGATGCGAAGTGCCTGATGTGCACCCGTAAGGAGTCGACATGAATATACGTATTGATAGGGTGGTCATGCGCGATGGCTATTGTTGCTGCCGTTGATGCACACCTCGGAAGGCCAAGACAAATTCTCAGAGCTTGAGCTTGTACAGATTGGAGGGCTCGGAGGTTGGTCTTACCGGTCCCACGTAGTACAGGTAAGCTGTAGCGTAGGAGACCCAAGAACAGTGCATTATAGAGTTGGAGCATTGCACTCACAGACGCACCCCATGACTTTCCTGCAAGAAATCTGAGCACGTCTGTTATCATCACTAGTTTCCTTTTTAGGTAAGAGACGTGAGGACTCCAGGAGAGGTTTCGATCTATTATTACTCCTAGAAAACGGTGCGTCTTCTCGTAGGCAATTGGCTGTCCATTAATTCTAACAACAACAACAGTCTCATTGCTTTGCGCGTGAAAGCGACCATAGAGCACTTCTGGGAGGACACCTCCAAACCTCGTGCTCGAAGATAGCTGGATGTTAGTGTGGCCGCTTTTTGCAGTCTGGCGCGCACCTGCGGACGCGTCACTCCTGATGACCAAATGCATATATCGTCTGCATAGATCGACACATGGACGGATTGTGGAACAGTGTGAACCAGGTCGATGAGCACGAGGTTAAATAGTGTGGGACTCAAGACTCCGCCTTGTGGTACTCCGCGGTAGGTGTTGTGTTGTGATGATGCACCATCCTCTGTTTGCACAAAGAATGACCTGTCTGTCAAGTAGCTGAATATCCATCGAAACACAAGTCCCCCTAGGCCGACATCGCCCAAGGCGTCCAGGATGGCTCGATGTGTTACGTTGTCATAAGCGCCTTTAACGTCCAGGAACATCGCCGCTGACAGTCTCCTTAGGCTTTTTTCGTGTTGAACAGACGAAACAAGATCTATGACGTTGTCTACTGAAGAGCGTCCGCGTCGGAAGCCTGCCATAGCGTCAGGGTATATCTTGTAATGTTCTAGGTACCACTCTAGACGTGTCAGCACCATCCTCTCCATCACTTTTCCTAGACAACTGGCCAGAGCAATCGGACGGTAAGACGCCACATCTAGGGGTGATTTACCTGGTTTGAGCAGAGGCACGAGGCGGCTGGACTTCCATGCAGCTGGAACCACTCCTTCCCGCCATGAATTGTTGTACACCTCTAGAAGAGCATGCCGGGCTGTTTGACCGAGGTTGCCAAGAGCTGCGTAGGTCACCCCGTCAGGCCCAGGTGAAGAAGAACGTCTACACGCTGCCAACGCCGCTTGTAACTCTTCGATGGAAAACAGATTGCCCATACGAGAATCCCGCGAGATCGGAACGTCAAGTGGGTCATGTACGGGAAACGAGGATGGTAGACCCGCTACCCTTAAACAGAAATCCTCCGCTACGTCGATCTCTCGGTGACCTTGACTGAGAGCCAGGCATTTGAAAGGGTGGCGTTGTTGTGGTGATGTTCGAAGACCGCGCACCGTTCTCCATATATGTGATAGGGGTTTATGTGGATCAAGGTAATCACAAAAAGTCTTCCATCTTAAAGACTGCAGGGAGTTGATCCGACGTTGAATCTTCTTCTGTATGCGTCTCGCCTCCCTTAGGTCGTAAATGGACTTGGTGCGCCTGTACCTCCGTTCCGCGCGACGGCGAATTGCTCGAAGCCGCTCCAATTCTGCTTCGAATTCAGAAAATTTAGGATTAGGCCTAAAAACTCTTGTGGCTTCTCGAGCAGCGTCGTTAATGAGCTCCTCGATGTTGCCAGGCGGACATTGTTGGATATTTTGGCAATTCTTCTCCATGAGTAACTTGTATTTAGGCCAGTCGATGCGTTGAAGAACTGTGGTAGAGTGTGACTTGCGTATGCCATCGATTTTCACGTACGTTGGAACGTGGTCACTACCATGTGTTTCGTTGTCCGGAAACCATTTCACACTGGCACTGAGGCATCTTGAAACAAAAGTTAAGTCCAGGCAGCTACTGTATGTCAATCCCCGCAGAAAAGTGGGACTGCCATCATTTAGGCAGCAGAGTTCATGGTCCGACGCGAAGGATAGTACACGTCTTCCTCGACAATCCATCTTCAAGCTTCCCCATAGTGGGTGTTGCGCATTGAAATCGCCCGTAAGAATCCATGGTCCAGGTGTGGCTGCTATAATTGTACTTAGTCTTGCGTTGTCAAATCGACTCGAAGGTGAAATGTAGGCACCTACCAGCGTGAGTGAAACGTTCTTGCATTTTATGGTCAAACATACGTACTGATTGTCGTCATCAGGTGCCACTGGGTGTAAAAGATAAGTGAAATCGCATCTGACGTAGACGATGACTTTGCTGCGGTCGGTATAGGTGGCAGACATGAAAGCTTCATATCCTGATAGGCGGAAGGTGCTCTCAATGTTTGGCTCACAAATTACAATGATTGGAAATTTGTGCTTGAAAACAAACGGACGAAAGTCCGAAATGCGGGATTTAAGGCCTCTGGCATTTCACTCGAAGAGGAACGCTTCCTTGACTTCTTTAAGGAAGTAGTGCTGAGGAGCAGCCATGGTGCTTCTCAAGACCGGACAGTACCGGATTCAGAGCATTCAGTATTTCAAGTGCACCTCGAGCCGCCGGAGTGTGTATGGCAGTCAGTAGTACTCTTAGCGTGTTCACGAGGACCCGTATCATGGTGACGACTTGTTTGTCGTCTTCTGCGCTGCTGCCAGAAGCTGAAGGATAATTCGGCGAGCGTGCTACATCTTGCTGCTCCGCTGGTTCGTTTAGCCTTGGCAACGGCGGCCACTCCTCGTATGAGGCAATGTTATTCGGGACTTTCTGTTTAGGAACCTCGTTGCTAGTATTGCTAGTTTTCTCTGGAAGTTTGTGGACTGTCAGTGGACGCGGTGCATCCTTAGCAATAGCAGTGGGTTTCCTAGACCTCTGGCGATGTGAACGCCCACGTCGCACTTTAGCGGCAGCCTCCCTGTGTGACGAACCATCTCTGACCATTTGCCTCAAGACTTTAAGCTCATTTTTCACACGTGGGCAAATCTTTGAAGATGCATCATGAGAGCCTTGAGAATTGGCGCACTTTTGGTTTTCTGCACGACATGCATCAGAGCTGTGCGACCCAGAGCATCGTGAGCACACGGCACCATTTGTGCAAACAGCACTAACGTGCCCTATCTTTTGACACTTCCGGCACTGAAGCGGCCTTGGAACAAAAGGCCGTACTACGTGTCTGAAGTGCCCGACCTTGACATGTGACGGTAGGCTGTCTCCTTTAAATGTTAGCTTCACACAGTGCGAACTCCCCAGGCGACGGGCTTGCAATATGGCAATTCCCTCTGTCGCTGGCCTAATGAGTATATGCAGGTCAGCATCGCTAATGGAATTGTCGACGTCATACACCACACCGGCCGTAGAATCACGATCGTCTTGTTTGTAGCAGCGTACGTTGACCCTATCCAGCACCTTAACGTTACTCAGAACGTCTAGTGCGCTGCGGTTTGTGACATCTATAGCGAGAATGTTCTTTCGGGCGTTGATCCTTATATCTTTGATCTGACCCGGAACAAGCGCCTCGAGCGATAGAGATGTAGCTTGGCGGTTGAGCCGGTTGAGATTGTCGCTAGGAGCCACAGGCACGAATAAAATTGTGTGGTCCGATGACTTTCGCCTCGGGACCACAGTTGTCTTACTTGTGGAAGGAGATGTCCCGACGAGTCTTCTCTTTGCTTTGCGCTTTGCTACGGGCACGAAGTCACTGTCATCCGAGGTTTCATCACTGGTCGTTGAATAGATCACAATGTCCTCGCTGTCGGTGTCACTCGGGCGACTAGACCGCTTTCTCGGAGGGGCCGCTGTTGACGTGGAAGGACCCGGCACCCCTCCAGGTGACTCCACGTCCATCGCCGTAGTGAAGGGAGCGGCGTCTCCCACAAAGTAGCTTGAAATTAGCAGAGACAGAAAAGCAGCGTTCCACACAACGCACTTCGTCGTCTTTCATGATATACAGGGTGTCCTAGCTAACTTTAGCCAGAGTTTAATAATATGCGAATGCCACGTAGCTGGACAGAACCAAGGTAATGTTGCTTGCCGTCGCTTGGAGGTACTCAGATTCTGTTTTTCATTCCGCCTAATTAGATAATTAGTCTTAAGTAATTAAGCAACTTCCCAAATATTAGAATTAGATGAAAAGTGTCAATGAGTAAATTGTAGAGCGACATGAAAAGGTCCCGATACAGCTTTCTGTTGTTAACTACGTGCTACCTAAAAGTGTTTTTTCTGAGCCTGAAAGAAGCCTGCGAAAGTGAAATGCGCAGCAGATGGCCACTATTTTCCATACCTTTGCCGTCTGGTTACCCCTTACAAGATGGGCAAAACAGTCCCGCACGGCTGCTAACCGCAGGTGCCTCAGGCGGAGGCAGTCGCTGACGATGCTTTGGCCACCTGTTACTTATATGGCGCCCTAGCTTCTCTGGCAGTCCGGCGACGGCATCAATGGCGGTGTTAACGGCTGCAAAGCACCACAGTGGTGTAAGCAAATTTAGCTGCTGTGTTTGAAGTCTCCGGGATTCATTGCGGAGGATGAGTGCGTACTGTCCAGCGATACAACCTCTCCATTATCATCTAATGCAGAGCGAAAGCAGTTAAGATGCTACCGTGCGCCCTTAAGCAGCATCTGAATGCATTGTGCGCTTGAAGGCACTCTCGGAATTTTTGTGCCGCTGCCAAGAACGATCTCCGATGGACATTGCAGCGACACCGCAGCAATTCCATAATGGTACTTGAGAGCCTTGTGTGCCGCAATGAAATCAGACGAGTTTTTGTGCGTGGATTGTTTGTAATTGAAAAACGCAAACTGCCGTCTCACTGCGTCTAAACAAGCGAGTGAATGTTTACGCTGCGGTAAATTAAAATTAGATGCTGATATTGAATGAAATTAAATTAAGTGGTGCCTTTTATAGCTATGTAAGCTCAAGGGGAGGCAGGCAACACTCAAAATTAGTGACCTCAAGACAGAGGCATTCGAGCTCGAACCTAGGGGCACGCCGCAAGGGGCGGTGGTATCTCCACTTCTCTTCAACCTAGCAATGAGGGGTCTCTCGGAAAAGCTCTCTGCGTTGTTAGGGTCAGTCACACGCTTTATGCAGTTGATATAACCATCTGGTGGAGCAAAGAAAGCGAAGGGGGGGGGGGGTTGGAATTGGCCTCCAGACGGCACTAGGGGAGGTCGAGCCATATCCGGAAAACACGGAACTGAGACGCTCGGCTAGTAAATCCGAGCTACTCCTTTACAGGCCAATCAGAAGGGGCCCGAAGCCCAAGGGTTGGAAGCCGCTCTCGGACGTTGATATCAAGCTAATTGCACATGAAGGAATCCTCATACCTAGAGTCGACTCTATCCGTGTAATTGGCATGGTTATTGAATCTAATGGGTCCAGTAACCGCGCGTTGGCTAGAATCAGCACAAAAACGGAAAATGTAATTAGGCTCATCAACAGTCTCTACCAGACGGGGAGGGTTGAAGGAAGACGGTCTGCTCAGGCTTTTCCACGCTTTGCTTATGAGTCACATCATTTATGTAGCAGCTATGCACAATTGGCACATTTCATTGGAACGCCCTCCTTCATTGGAACACTTTAATTAGAACATCCTCATTCGGAAAAGCAACAAAGGAGTACTCGGCATCCCCATGACCGCCAGTAGATGACGCCTCCATCAAATGGGGGTCCACGATTCATTGGAGGAGGTCATCGAAGTGCAGGAATCGGCCCAACTGGCTCGGCTGTCCTGCTCTTCGGCGGGGAGAAGAATTCTGGCCATCCAGGCCTTAACCCGGTACTTGCTGAAGAGAGAAGGCATCGAATCACTGAACAGCAAAGAGAAAGCATTTACGTTGCGCCAGTCCCTCGTAATGTACACCCAAGCACAATGGGAGAATGCGTAGGGCCAGGGCGATTGCGATCTTAAAGAAGATCAAGGACGAACCCCAGTCGATTTGCTTTGTCAATGCGGCTCAATATGGCCGCTCATCTCACTTTGCCTTTGTCGCAATAGATCACAGAGGCCATGTGTTTCGGCTACCTAGGTTACTGGGACCACTTCTAAAGCAGAGAAGCTTGCTGTTGCTTTGGCTCCTTTGGACGACAACAGAACGCACACCTACGCAGACTCTACATCGGCAGTTAGGGTGTTCGCCTCGGGCTCCATCGTGAAAGAGGCCCATAATATTCTCCGGAACAGGGCAATCACTCCACATACGATCACTTGGTTCCCGGCACACTTGGGCCTAAATCTGGACTCGCTCAGCAAATATCAATGACATTGCCCACTCCCAGGCGCGCGTACTGACTCTCCGCGCGGGAGGAAGAGCCTTGTGACAGCCCAATGTCCAAGAGTTCCTGGACACTCTGTTCACCTTTAATGAATTCACTAAACATTTCTGTCTGGAGAGAAGAATCTTTCCTCCACCACATAAAATGCTCACAAGACCTCAGGCTATAGCCCTTAGGATGCTTCAGACTAGCTCTTATCCTTGTCTGGCCTTCATGCACTGTTTATTTGGGGACGTTTTTAGCTCACAGTGTCCTAGCTGCGGGGGGACCTGCAATTTAGATCACATGCTCTGGTGGTGTCCCTCGTTACGAGACGATAAGGACATCACTGAACAGAAGTGGAACTCTGCAATGAACAGCTCGGAATGCCATCGTAAGCTTTGCGCTGTCCAGAGAGCCTGCGATGCGGCAGTTAGGTTGGGCCTAACTGTCCCCACTTGGGAGCGGCCCGCGGTGTCGCCTTAAGGGGCGGTGCTTCTCAGAATGCTTTTAATAAATGTCTTCGTATCCGTATCCGTATGTGTGGTTTTACGTGCCAAAACCACGATATGATTATATCGTACTACGTAGTGGGCGGACTCCGCATTATTGTTACCCACGTGGGGTTCTCTAACGGGCACCCAATGCACGGCACAAGAGCGTTTTTGTGTTTCGCTCTCATCAAAAGGTGGATTCCACGGCCGGGATTTGATCCCGTGCCCTCGGGCTTGTGGTCATACACTGGTGGTCATATTTATCACCGATTACAAGACGGCCATCCCAAACGACATGCTGTGATGTGTTACTGTTGTAAGATGGCGCATGCTTCATACGACCACTTCGTCATCGCCATCCACAGTAACCAACGCCTTGCAAGCAGCTGCAGTCACCTTCTGTGTGCTGCGTGGTTACGTTGCAGGTTCTCATGTTGTGATGTCATCGCAGTCCGAGAGATGCAGAAACCAGTGAGAGTCGCCGCTTTATCTGTGTTCGACAGAGGTGCAAAGGTGAATCACTGATAACATGTGACGGCCGTACTTGTTATATTTTGACAATTAAGATTGGTGGTGTCTCACATCACCGCTTCGTTGTAGCTGGCAAGAGCTTTGGGCGTGGCCCAATCATAGCGTATGTACACACAAGGTTCCATGCTACGCGCGGGGCATAACCTCTTGTTTTAACTGAAAAGCGAACTCGGGCGAAATCCGTGAATAGTTAAAGACCCAGAACTGAACTCGGGTCTGTCATGGCGGAGGGAGCAGCATGTTTGGGCCATCGCTTCGAGCAATGGCGTACGTCAGTATAAGCGACGAAGAGTTTCAGCGTCATTTTCGCCTCACGAAAATATAAGTGCGCTGACTTTGCGACGAGCTAGGGGAAGACCCGTGCACTGCTGGGGATACTGCTTGGCGGGCATCATTTTCTTACAGTCGAAGAGGGAATCCTCTGCGCCCTCCGATTCTACGGTACCAGGAGTTTCCATGGAAGCGTCGCCTCAGACCGGCGCATTGGACGTCGCAATACCAATGTGAGCTGCGGTGTAAGGGACGCCTCCGAGGCGCTCATCGATGCGGCTCTGCAGAAGTGGTCGCTCCCTTTCCCGAAGATTGCGGCTGAGCGGGCCAAATCTTGATCTTTGTTCTTCAGTTGGAAGAGTTTTTTAATCATTCTACACCAATAGAACTGCTTTTCTTTATATTGATTTTGTTTCTTGTCCACGCCTTCATGATTATTATTAGTATTATTATTGTTATTATAATTGTTATTATTATTATTATTATTATTATTATTATTATTATTATTATTATTATTTGTCGCTCCCTAATTCGTTTTGAATGACTGCTACTGCTTGATTTTTGGGCGTCTTAAAATTGCAAGTTGTATCTACTAAATAGGGCCTCAGCTGTCACATTGTTTGTTTACTGCGTCTACACATTTGATTACGCACATAGTACAAGTAAAATTTTGTATAAGTTATCTTTCTCAATTTCGCATTAATAGAAAAAAACATGTTTTCGGCGAGGTGAGATGCTAAGACAGACTAACTTTCCAAGAGCAACATGCTTGAGACAATCGCCTACCAAGGAAGAGCACTTATGCTCGCAAAGAATTCACTGTGGAAACTTTGATTTATTAGTATCTGGTAGCCATAGTTGTAGCACGGCCATTGCGGTGAGTTTAATCCCATAGAACTTTGAAATACCGGTTCGCAATCAAATCACGCATAACAAGTGCCCTTTTTGCACGTAGACCAAAATAATGCTAAGCTACTAGTTGACTTTCTTCACTTAATTATGAAACGACGTAGTTTTGTCACTTCTTGTAAAAACAAAAAGAGCTTTGCTGGCGAGACGTAGCGCCGCCGCTGCATGTGGCGTGGTTTCGTGACAATGTTTTTTCCTCGAACAGCGCATTCGTATCATAGTGATCATTGTTAAGAAGACCAAGGAAGAGTAATCATTATTTGAGGTAGTCATGGCAAGGCGCGAGCAAGCTCGTGAAAGTAACTGAACAAGGTACTAACTACACCGCTTCAACCACAGAAGTTTGTGCTCCACCGCGTCAGGCACGTGCATGTAGTGTTTGGTTAACATGCAGTGTTCGGTCAACATGTAGTGTTCGCTCTTCACGTATAGCATTTCAGAGCACGTGGCTTGCGCAGTCACACTGACGCCCGCGCTTTTCGCGAGCACTGAATAATGGCTGTTTCACTGGCAGAGTTCTGTTAAATACCGTATTTGCATATAGATGACACGAACGCGAGTATGACGCGAAGGGGGAGGAGGATTCTGAGTATTTCAGAAAAAGAAAGAAAGAAGTATTACGATCATAACCCGAAGTGATGCCACAGAGTAATAGGAAACGACGCAAAAAAGCGGATTGCCGCAGGTCTTTATTCGATCACACTTAGTGCGTACAGCCATGGCAGAGTGGTGTGAAAGGAAGAGGACTGAACGTCGTTCTTGCACTGTCGGCAAGAACAACGCCATCCTCGTTGACACGCACCAAGCTTAATTGGACAGGAAGCACTTCAGAAATTCCCGCGACACAATCGAACTTTGCAAAGCCTCTCTCGTATTGCCCGGCGGTGATGCTCCGCGCGAGTTCGAAGAACGCTTGGCTTGAAGCGCCTCCGCAACAACGCCGGTGGCCTTGCTCAAGGTTGCGATGAATACCCCGTAACATTGATACGGCACTAACAGCGTTCTGAATCAGAAGAAGAAAGACAGTGCAAAATGCAGAGTGGTTTCACTCAAAGCAATTCGAAGCGCTAAGTAGAATAAAACAAAAATACGTCTCATATTCGCGCCACAAAACCGAATATAACGAGAGGAGCCTTCTTGTGACGTCGGAAATTCCGCAAATAAATAAATAAATAAATATGAGGCTCGCAATTTATTTGCGCAAATACGGTATCCTCTCTGCCAAATTTAGTTCTGGGGTTTCACGTGCCAAACCACGATTTGATTATGAGCCACTCTATGGGGGGAGGGGGGGGGAGGGGGGGAGGGAGCCTCGAGGTTAATTTTGACCATCTGTAACGGGGACTTGAATGGTTTCGACCATCTGTGATGTGTCCCCAATGCACGGGACCCGGGCGTGATAGCCGCTAAGCCACCGCGGTGGGTGCCTTCTTGTTTCCGTTCTCGAAATAGCTGGGTAAAGCGTGCGTGTTGATGGGAGTTCATATATGACAAGCAGCAACACTGAAAAGAGGAGGACAAAGTAACGAGGATCACCACACAAAATTGCCGTGCGACTGGCCACTTGAGGCACTTTGCGTGTATTCGCGGGCTTCTTTGACGCTCGAAAATAAACAACACTTTTATGCAGCTCATATTGAGCACACAGGTAGCTGTATGGGGAGTTTTTGATGTTTCTCTACAATTTTCTCACTGGCACTTTTCCTATAGTTATATTATTTAAGAAGAAGAAGAATTAATTAAGGCTAACTATGTAATTAGGCGGAATGCAAAAAATACTATTCGTATATCTAAGCGACGACAAACAACATTACCTTGGTTTTGTCCAGCTGCGTGGCATTTGCATATTTTTAAATCTCGGCGCATGATATAGTTGGGACACCCTATCTGCGTACCATAAGTCCCGATGTGTAATTCCAGCAGTGTCACTGCTGAGCTGACAACCATATTTGCTGTCAATCGGGCTGAACCCGAACATCGAAGACGGAGGCTGAGAAAGATATAAGAGGGAACGCCACGTGATCTTCTTGAAGCATAGTCAGAAAAATATTTAAAAAAAAGGTTCTTGGGAAATAGGCTTTCGCCACGTGATACGAAAGCAATAATTTTTATCCGCTGAGGGCGTAGAAGGGAGACCTCGCGACGAGGGCGCCACTAAAACGAACCGCGTACCATACAGTGCATGAAAATGCCCAATAACCGTGCAGGGCTTACTCCTAAAGATTCACTGCACAGATTAAAGAGAATGTCTCGGGGTGTCATCATAGGAGGCTGGCTTGCCGACGCTAGCTGCTCGAAGTGATGCCCCCTACTCTTTGCACGTTCCGTCCGTCAAGGTACCACGTGTGCACGCGAAAGCTACTTCAGCGACGTTCAATCGAACTACGATTAACGACAGCAATGCTGAAAGTCCGCCTCACCTCGCACTTCTCGAAAGTTGCACTATACACTGAGCATTTGGAATGACAGGTCGTTCCACAGAGGCAACAGTAGTACCGCTCTTCATAGGCGATGCCACAGGCGTAGTTTAGCAGCACGACCAGCGAATGAGCACTGCCACGATGTCAAGTCACGCTGAACGGCAGCCACCACTGCTTCCGCACGAAGGCTTGAGCGCCCACACAAAACAGAGGAGGGTTCGAAGGAACGCTAAATGGGAAGGGAAATTGCGCTGACCAAACTGACCAATCTGACCAGACCAGAGAATCTCTGACAATGTCTAACTTGCTCGCCTCCCGCACCAACGCAGCCCACAACGCGGTTTGCTGGACTTGCCGCAAGAGTGAAACGGAATGCTTACAGGGCATGCACTATACTCGCAATTGCCAGGAAGGATGCATCGCGCTTTGCAGCGACCCACCCCCCACGTCACTTCCATACCTGCTTAATGCCAAGCACAGGAACTACATGGAGGAGAGGGGGGCGGGAACTGCCGGTAGTCGGGACGCAGCGGCGCACACTTTCGCTACCAGTGCTCCGCGAATGACGCGGGTAAAAGTGGAGGCGCGAGCTCCTCAAGGGGAGAGGGAAATCGCAGTTACGGCGCAGAGCGGTGTATTCAAGCACTTGATCTTTTTACAGCGAGGCTGTGTGTGGCTAGCCGATTCGTCCGTCCGTCCCTCCGTCTGTCGGTCGCCTGTACGCCGAAAACTCCTCGGGCGCGACCCCATGTGCATGCGAGGAAAGAAAAAAGGAGAGAGAGAGGGGGGGGAGGCGCAATTAGTTAACACCACCTATACTCCGTTCCATACATAGCAGTCAACACTGTGGAGGCTAGAGAGACTTGTTGCACAGCTTCGTTCGCACTTGCATATAGTTCGATGTTTTATTGACCGTAATTGTGCGCAACTGTCTTTTAGGTAGCTACTAATCCTTAGATTAGAACTGTGGTAGATACTGTGGTATACGGCTGCTAATGCGTTGTTTTAGATCAATTTTATTTTTGTAGCTTTCTTTTCAGATTATTTTACTCGCAACCCGTCGTGAGAAGCCTCACGTGTATGTTCATGCGAGCGAACGCCGTTGGCGCGCAGCGAAGCACAGACGGAACGCGCGGAGTGATAACTTTTCTTTAACGATCTTCTTGCGTAGCTTCCACAGCGTTGACTGGTATGTATGGAATCGAGTATAGATAGCACAAGCCCTGTTTACTCCGATCCATGGCGTCACGCTACATGGCCCGAAATTTCCGTTGACACGGCTGTCGTGATGAAAGCGGTAACGTCAAAATCACTGTTGCCTACTAGGGACCATCCCCACTAGATTCTATGGCAGTCAGGCGAGGTAACACGGTGTCACGGATCTGAGTGAAAAGGCCTTGTGATGTCTAGGTGGTGTCGGATTAGTTGCGCCAGTAGTGACGTCGTTGATCTCCGTTGCTCTCTCAGGCTCAGGAATGGCTAGGCCACGCGTCATACGTAACTCCTTAAGATCAGCAACGCCGCGAGCAGAACCGAGAGTGAGCTTGTCTACGCCGTGCCGATGCTGCAGCCTGGTCACAAGAGCAGGCTCTTGTGATCCGGGCACTCAAACAAGACCCGGGCAAGATGCGAGAACAAAACAATATCATCCAGGCAACCAGTAGGAACTTAAGGCATGCGGTCTCTGGCCCCCAACTCTTTGTACAAGACCGCATTACATAAGCTAGTTATTGCCCAAACAAGTTATAAAAATATTGCTTCCAAATTCTTCCTAATGTTTGTTCACAATATCATTCAAGCTGTAACTTCTAGTACGCTGAAGTTTATTTGTCATTTCCAATATCGACGTTCAAAAGGCAGATACAGGGCACCATGCACTTGATTATCATCTTTCAGCGCTGAGCCTGTTCAAGCAGCACTGGCCTGTTCAACGCCAGTGGTCCATGAGTTCCGCTGCCCGGATTTTGCGCCGGCTCGAGAGATGGCGCCCCGCTATGTGACCGAGCCGGCAGCGTCCGGGGCGCCGCGTATGGCTCTTTCGCAGAGACGATACGACACTTGCAATGAGGTTCAGTTCAAAACAGGTTCGTGCGGTGTGGTGCGCTGGGGTGGTGTGTGTTGTTGCGAACATGCATGCACTATACCCATTTTAAGATTGTGGCTACTATCTTCTGCAACTAATCTGCTTTTCCGGTAGCCAATTCATGCTCATATCTACTCTCGATTACGGAAGAGCCATAATTTGTTTCGTAGTGAGGTAGACGTAGCAGTTATCGCGCCACAATATACAAACATCGGCGATGAAATAAACCAGCATAGGCAGATCTTGCAAAGCGACAATATCATCCTAACAATACTAGGCGTGACGAAACGTGACCGTGGTCATCCTTTTGCTTAAAAGTAGGCGCTGGTGTGATACGACTTCCCCCCCCCCCTCAACATATAATAAAATGAGCGGGAGAGGCAAACGCCAAGGAAGACATGTGCAGAAGAAGTACCCTTGCCCTCAATTACATTGCAGGCAGTTTTTCAAACCGTCGTATTCTTGAGTCGTTATACCCGCGTGACCCGTCAGCATGCAGTGTAAACCGAGGCTTTCACTTCCACGTGCTAAGTGCTTGGCAAGAATTGCCATTATGGTAGGCAAGCACTGCGAAAGAGGGGGGGACGGCGGCAGAAAAGGGGCGAGAAAAGGGTGTCACGTACCGAGGCGCGGTCCTCGAGCAGCGATGTGGGCTGGGCTCGCGTGCCAAAGATGAGTTCGAGACCACTGCATAGCAGTTGCTTAACAAGTCTATACTGGCTGATAAACACGCCATGTATGCATTTTTACCCTGCTGCGAGAGCTTCTTTAAAGCTTTTACATTTTGGAGTATTCTACTGCTTAAAAACTAGTGACTTCTCTCGTGTGCATTTCGGCGAGAACATAAACTGTCCATCAACAGCATATCTTTTTGAGTAGATAAGGGCCTTACATTCTGCCGAAAACTGCAGACTTTCAATTACTGCTGCCGCCTCGCCAGTTAGTGGTGAGAAAATATACGTGAAACGTTTAGCATTTCGCTAAGTTACGGGAGTCTGGAACTGGCGCTAAAACAAATGGCATTCCATCTTGTCCCCACGAAACTTTATTGGTTTGGTAATCGGCAGCTCATATCTTTTAACCTGCCTGGGCTATTCACAATTGCTTTTATTTTGTTAATCATGGGCTACTTGTTGCGCTGCCTGATAAGAGAGACGTCCCTTGGTAATGTGCAGCGCAGTGTTCGCCAATAATGCATACTCCAAATTCCGCCTAAAAATTACACCTGTTGCTTCTTTTATTATGATTGACTCAATCTGCCCATCTCAAGCTTTTTCAGCGATCCAGGTATTCGTTTGATAGTGCCGGGTAACTGCGAGAGTAATGCCAAACCTGCATTTTCATCGAATTCATTTTCGGCTTTAAAAAAGTATACACTTGGGTCTTATGTTAGAACCAGTAATTATGAGGCAAACCATAGTGAAGGGCTCTGGATTATTTCTGCCCATGTGGGGTTCTCTAACATGCGCCAAAGCCTAATTTAAGTACACGAGCATTTTCGCGTTTTCTCCCACGGCAATGAGGCAGCGGCGACAGGGATCAAAACCACGACCTCGAGCTCAGAAGTACACGCCACAGCCACTAAGCTACCGCGACGGGTTATTTTGGGCGTAATTCACCAAGTTAATGAGGACTGTCATCAGCGTTCCCTTATTAATCTTTCATGGAGCACTACTATGATACCCCTGACGTTTTTGCACAGCTCTTTCTCATAGACAATCCACAATATCATCAAAACCGAGTTCATTTTCGCGATAAGCTTAGCAACTTGGACAGGCATGATTGTTTTCATAACAAAAATTCTTCACCCATGATCGTGTCCCACTAAACAGAGATGTGCTTTGCAAACCCTGCGGGATTTCCTTGTTGACAACTAGCTAATTGATGGGATTTGATTTGTATATTTTTGTGAACACAATGCATATTGGAATGATGTGAGGTATACTTGAACAATGGCATCCATATACTGCACGTATAATATGGTTATTAGGCCTGTACTTTGGGCTAGTTCGATTAGATTCTTGGTTAGAAACAAAACTCCGCGCTAACACTAAGGATGAAGTGCGCGACATGAGAGCTTGCTCACATCTGAAATTTTCATTTAAGTCTACCTGACCATATGCGCATACAGAAGAAAAAAGTAAACAAAATTTCAAGCAAGAAACCGCAGAATGCAACAAAACGCCAACCACAACACAGCGAAAAGGCAAGCAAAGTCATGCGTGACGAACTTTCATTCAGCACACGCTACCTATAACAGTCTATCGTTGTGATGATGTTCTGGATCAAGTAAGGTAAACGATTTATGGTGGACGCCATAAAAATTTCAGTTGTGAGACACTACCCGTGTCGAGCACATTTTTCTTCGTCCCTTATTTGTATTAGTGCTGAGGTTTGTTTGTAACCAGGGGCGCTATAACATAAAACTATTCCAAACTTTTCTATTCCAATTCTGCTATCAGCCCTCCGCGATTGGTGAAAACTTTTTGGGACCACCCCCACTTCACCTGCCTGTCACGCGACATCACGAAAACCGTGATACCTCCCCATCTGATATGATGTGTACACACTGATTATGCATGATCTGACCGAAAAAAGAAAAACAGTTATTTCTGATTCGGCGCCTTTTCATCATTATACTTCGGCTATTGGACAAAAGTTTTCGGGCTGTACCCACTTCACCTGTCTGTCACGCGACGTCACAAAACCGCGAAAACTCACCGCGTCAAAGTGACATGTACGCTTAAGTATGCATTAATATGCCGAACAAAACTGAATTTTCTTCTGAATAGCCGCAGGCTGCCCCGTTCCGAAAGGAATAAAAGATGGCTGCCGACGATTGCTCAGCCGCTGGCTACTCGCCCCTGCCGGAGAGCATGGGTTTATTTGCGTATACCAAAATTTCTTGCGTGGCCGTGTAACGTTTTCGAGCACTTTCGGCACGTTTACCACCTCATTCTGCCAACTCTTCTTTGCTGAGGATCCGTTTTAGCGTCCTTTTTACGCTCCCGTTGCATGCCGCTGCAATTTTTGACCAGCCGCCGTAATCTAAGTAGGGAAAACGGACCAATCGCAGACGCGGGCACCACCCTCTTCATCCGTTTATCGATTTTCACTGCACTTGCTCTGCCCCATCGAAACCCTCTCCACTTGAGCGTTCTTCTCGCCTCTTGTCAGCCAATTAGATACGACAAGCCGCTCAGTGTAGGCAATGTTATTCGTTTTTCATGCAAACAAAAGTGACCTCCTATGAACGAGGAGAGGGTTTCATTGGTCTGTTCAGACAACCCTGCGGGTGACCGCCCGGTGCTTGCGTCGGTGGTTACGCAAGTTTGACGTCAGGAGATTGGAATAAAAACATATTGGAATAGTTTTACGTTATAGGGCCCCAGTAAAATGTTTATTGCACCAGGGCATGTCATTCTTCAGTCATCGTAGCTGCATATCCGACGCTTATACTGGCTTCTTTGTTGCATTCATTGTGTTTGTCAATTGTTTACTATTTACCTTTGGTAAGTATACTTAGTATGTTTAGATATTTGCGGCTCTCGTGTGCATATTTATGGAGAAAAGTACAGTTTTCGTTTCACAACTGTGTAATTGGCGTAGCCGGCTCTAACGTAGTCTACTTCCCACTTGTCTGCAGTTGTTGAACAACAAGAAACTTCTAGTTGGTTAGTTATTGGTACAGCCTCGAGCCTCGTGTGTCATTTGCAATCTGGTGCGCCGTGGACATCGTCCGGCTGGTCCGCCCTGCAGTTTGCTGGCTAGAGCCCGTCTCTGTGCTACCAGTCCGTTGTCCGCCCCCTCGTGCATCTTCTCTGGTTGTGAGCAGACCATTGTTCTTTTAGTCTGTGGCCAGTCTGATGAAGGGCTAAGACGCTCGTCGTGGAACCATGTCACAGCAACGAGGCTGTATCGGCCACGTTATTGTTGCTGCGACCTCAAAATATGGCTGCTTTTGACACACACGAGATGGTTTTCTTCTTTCGAAGAAACACGAAGAAAGAGGCGCGACGGAAGTAAAATGAAGAAAGAAGGCTACCAAAAGTAGATAGACAACGAAACCAATAAAAAGAACAGTAATATATATATTGCTTTATTACCATTCGCCTCGGTAGTCGCCGTCTTAATTCTAAATTACGGTCAACACCTCTCAGATGATTTTCAACATTTCTCTTGCGTATTTACGCACATGTTGTCATAAGAACGATGTTGCAAGGCCTTCCTTCCTAAATGCATTTCTCATTTATTTTAAGGTGCACAGTGCTGCATGACTCGACCGCTATTTTACATTTTTCTGTCTATCACACACATACATGCACACAAACACAGCGGTGAATGTGTGAGACCAGGAGGCTTGATGTGGAGCCAGACGTACCCATTCTAGACATCCATCTTGCACGACAATATTCGATTTGATACTGCAAACCAAGCAATAAAGGTTAGTGCGACAGCGTTATATAAATGCGCCTGTCATAAATAGGTCGCATCGCATGGCAATCCTGTGTGGTTCCACCAAATACTAATGAACGAATCCTTTTAGAAGCGTTCGTGTGTGCTGCGAGGTCATCAGCCTTGTCGTAATATCGGTCGTTTTGCTTTGAAAAGCGTCAACAGAGCGTCTGCCTCGTTTTCTAGGGGCGAAGCGTCTGAATAATAGAAAACAGCTCCAGCCCACAGGGCTTTGCTGTTGTAAAACATTTCAGTACGATCACTAAAATACTAAACGTTGCCCTCCGTCACTTGTTCTCAACGTGCCATGAATATGTGGTTATCTTTCTCTATGCAGCTGCTGCAACCACTAACTTTCCACACTATAGCATTTGTGATGCGGCGCGCAGAAAGAGATCCATGCGCTTTTCATTCACTTCGCTGTCTCTCATTTCGCAAATCTAACTGGTCGAACCAATCGTTTTCGCACACGTCAAGGGATTTCATCAACTTCACAAGAATACGCAAGATACTGGTTATCCTTGCTCCACGGCTAATTTATCATAACGCGGCTACTTTCCTGTTAATGCCCGAGCATCCCGCTGGTATCCGCAAAAACGAGCTGCAATCCCCCCCCCCCCCCCCCCACTCGATTCTTTTTCAGGCACTGCAATGCATCAAGTTGGCACTTTTGCGCAAGTCTTCGAAGCGCTTCTTCTCCGAATGAAAAGCGATGGCCAAAGACTTTATCTGCCTCCAAACGCGAATCCCTTTGACGCCCCAGGGCGTGAAATAGAAATCGCTACTAGTAGGGCGCGACCACTGCTGCAACTGCTCCTTCTCATGGCAGCCACGTACGCGATATTTCACTCTCTCGTAATGCAGTGTACATGTTTTGCACTTCCTCTCCTTGCCACGCACCCATAAGTGCTCGTTTGTGCTGGCATCGCCTTGCCATTGCACGTAGTAAACGACCGAAATTCTAGTGCACAGGGTTGCCTCAATATACTCGGGCTGGGGAGCGTCCCACGCAGCTTTACATATAATATGTTTAAAAAAAGCTTTTCAAAATTCTTTAAAAATAGGAAAAATGCGACGATTAGGCAGTTCTGTCGGCGTTGCTTTTAACACAGCGCAGAGTATTTTAAACTGAACAGGTGTAGTAAGTAGATAAGTTTTTAATAAAGTTTAACAAACTAACTTCTAACAGACAGATGCAGGTGGTCTAACCAGACATGAAAAGGCCGTCACTAGAGGAGTTCATAACCGCTTTTGGATATGCGAAAGATGGTGCCGCCAATTTCAGCAGCGTGATGCATATTGGCTAATTTTACCCAAAAAATCAAAATTTATCATAGACAGACAAAAAATTTGCAGGACGCTTAAGCTTCGCCTTTAAGATTGGAACGCGATAGAATTCAAAGATCCCTGACTGCTTATCACGCTTCCCGGCAAATGCAGCGAATGTAACCTAAATTTTTATCAGGAAATGCTCGCGGCGAACGCTGTGCACGAAGGCGGGCTTTCTGGCAGAAACGCCGCCTCTCGCAAGGGCCGCGATGCGGCGGAGGCGAGCGCCATCTGGAAGTGTTTCAAGGAATGGGGCACGCCGCTCCCTCGACTTCGAGATATTCACGCGCCGGCGTGCGCAAATGGCGGACGCCGTCTCCGGTCTATGCATTGTAGAAACGCTGGAAAAGGGGTTTGTTTGAGTTTTTGCGTAACAGAATTATGTTTTCTCGTATGTTCAAATTACAATCTGAGAGCTTTCATGTCTGTACGCTGTGCGTAAGTCCTACTTTGCGATTTTTCCACGTATTCTAGCCTGAGAAATTAATTAGTTCAGTCAATTCCTTGCGTCACGTTGGAAGGCCTTGGTATGTGTGTTTCAAAAACATTTTTGCCGAAACGACGTCTGACGCAGGACGCAGATACCGACACCGGATTGTCTACGACACGTGCTCCTCAACGCTGTCGCGTTAAAACGGACACACCGAAATACAACTGTCACGCTCTTCAAGAGTCACCGATGAGTGGCGTCGCTATCGGGCGGGCCTGCAGTGAGAGAGATCGCGGCTAGACAAAGACGCTCGCTTCATTCCTTAATCTAACACTCTGCTTTATGTTCAACGTCACGAGTTCGTTCCCCGGCAGCGCCTGTGCCATTGCCATGGGGGTGGATTGCAAGTACACACATCAGCAGAGAAATGTTTACGCGATAATGAATCGCAGGTGGTCAAAATTGTTTTATATTATTCCTAATTCAAAGACTATCGCAATGACCAGGAGCGTTGCAGCAGCGGGGTTACAGCATCGAACAGAATACATCTCCATTTACACAGTACACTTGCTCCTCAGTCAGCTGTTTCCGCTTGTGTACTGTGTGGACTAAAAAAGCACACAGGCTCGTTTTGCTTTGTGACTTTACGACTTGGCAGTTATGATCATTAAGCCTTGAGATACAGTGAGGCTCTGTTAAATCCCTTCATTTGTTAATTCTAGCTTTACTATATGGTATATTAGGGGGGAGAACTGCGGCTTCAGTTGTCGGCATCGGACGGAGAGTGAATCCCAACAACGCTCGCTTTTCAATGCCGTGCAACTTTCTCTCCTTCCGTACTGCCCAAAGACGAACCTGACAGGCAGATTTTTCATTGAGAAATTATTCCAATGCCCTTCACTATAACGTCTCTCATAGCTTCACGGCTGCTTTGGGAAGATGCTATCAGTGAATCAATCATTCAATCACACTTAATATACCAAAAGAGCCGTCTCTGATAATACAAGTTATTAGGTACGTTACTTAGCACTGTGCAGATCTATTACAGATTGTATTGTAATGAACGAGAAGAAAGGAAACCGAGGGCCAAATTTTGATTAGTGCCTCTTTCATAGAACGCTTGTGTCTCTGTGCCTTGCATCTTCGTCAAGTTTTCCACGTTTTTCAAGGACGCTGCTTCCTGCTTTGGGGCGGAGGACGCGGAGCGCCCCACAGGCCCTCCCAGCCAGAGGCCTGCTATAGCAAACTTCTCGGGGAATCGATGCACCTGCTCCAGTACCAACTAGGTCAACAGCGAGGCTCAGTGCGTTGTGGATATGGACGCGGGGTCAACTGCGGTGACAACGGGCCAGGGATCAGCTATGGCGAGCTCGTCAAGGAAACGTTGTACATGGTCCAGCATCAGCGAGGACACCGAAGTGTACTCGGTCACAGGCGATGACTCGTCAGATGACATCTTTGAGGCTGTGATGAGCAGGAAGGCCAAAAGAAAGTTCCTCAAGGTGTCGTTACGAGCGAGGACATTAACTACGAAAACAAAAAGTGAACGATGGCCGCACTCCTGACTCCTCCACCAGCCTCCGAGCACTTAAAAGGCAAGCTCTCTCCGTGTTCCTCGAGGGGATCGCGTCGAATGAAATAAGGGAAGTCAGATTAAACACACGAAAGGGTATCTTCGTTGCAGACGCGACAAACTGTAGCGCGTTGGAGAAGCTTCGAAAAATAACAGATCTGGGCGGCATCAAAGTCCAAGCGATTCTACCATTGGACGGAGCCGCCGTGGCGGGCGTAATATACGACATTGATTTGGCCATTGCGAACTCATACCTGACAATTCTCATCAAACCAACGACAGAAAGCGTTATCATCCCTCATGTGCTTAACCTTGGTAACACCCGCTGCGTAAAATTGACATTCAAGGGCGATTCAATTCCTTCCCATGTCAAGGTTAGCCGCTTCCGACATGCTGTTTGGCCATTCGTTTGGCCCAAGCCACTTCAGTGCCATAACTGCACGAAAATTGGTCATGTCAAGGGCGTCTGCACAAAGTGTACGGTTTGTCTTCGTTGCGTTGAGTCGCACACTATGGACGCTTGCGTGCAACACATTTAAAGTGCGGTAATTCTTATGGCTGCCATGATGCCTCATCTAAAGACTGCCCTCAAATCAAGAGAGAAATTGCCATACTTAAACAAATGGTTAGGGACAGTTTAACCCACCGAGAAGCTGCTGAGACTCTACTACGCCTGCGTAATCATCGACGCAAGCGTGCAAGACGGGGTGCTGTTCCTACGCAGAATTTACCCAACTCGTCACCGTCGAGCACAACTAAACATGCAAAGACGAAGATAATTGAGGCGGAGGAGTGTGACGCTGTGGGTGACGGGCCAGCGCTTCCGCGCACACAGCCTGCCCAGGAACCTCCCCACCGGGTTTCTACTTCAATGCATACTTCCGTTGATGAAGCACTAAGGGTACACCGACAGATCATACCGATGCTGCGGTCCTTAATGAACGTCATAAAAGAGTTTCTGGCAAGTATCGCAACTCCAACCGCTTGAAGTTGCCTGCAAGTGATGGATGCGCTGATCCCAGTACTAGCAACCCTTGAATACAACCATGACTGACAATCACCAATCTTTCCACAAAGAAGTCAGAGGAGTATCGATTACAGAGTGGAATGCCAGAGCACTTAAATGTCGGATGCCTGACTTCCGTCAGTGTGTATACTCTAACCGCTTCCCAATCATCCTAATCTGTGAACCGAAATTATCCAAGCCACCCTGGATATCAGGTTACGAATCAATCATGTCCTCAACCTACAGCGAAAGCAGCAAGGTCCTTGTGTTTATTCGTTGGGAACTTACCTACGTCGTCCAGCATGTGCCACCTCATGATGAGAATGACTATGTTTGCCTGACTGTTAAGAAGAACAAGGTAGCATTTAAACTGGTGGGTACCTACTTATCCCCACTTTGATAGCAAGAGACTAGGATAGATCTTGACAGCAACCCCTAGACCATGCATTATCATAGGAGACCTAAACGCCCGCCACCCTATCTGGCGAAGCTCCAAAGTTAACGCAACGGGCCTGCGACTGGCTTCATTTGTATCTGGTCATGGACTGTCCCTGCTTAATGATGGAAGCCCTACCTTTCTACGAGGCACATCGTACAGCACTTGGTTAGACTTGGCGTTTGTCTCACGTCACTTCGCTACTCATATGAAGTTGTTCTTGGTCACTGAGACACATGGGATTGATCATATTCCCAGTTACCTTAAAATCAAAGGTTTGGCCAGCTGTCATTCCCCAAACACAGTCTGGCGAATTGACAGGTCCACATTCAAGACCAGCATGGAAGAAGCTTGTCGCAAAGGCCTCCCTCTGGGCCTTCAGCAATCGACCAAGGAAGCAACGCAGAATGCGATGTACACGCTGACATGCTCTCCAATGTTTTCAGAATCCGACGTGCAGTTGCAGCGACTACGTGCGATTCGTCGGCGCATAATCCTTGGCAGATTGGAACGGTACCTGGAACACTACAACGTTTATGCAAACGCTGTGGCCGGCTTTCGACGTCTACGCTGCTCCATTGAAAATGTAATCGATCTGGTCACTTACATTCAACATCAAATGTAAACGTTATCTGTCGCTATGTTCCTGGACGGAAAAGGATCACACGAGAGTGTTACTCATACTTGATGCTCTTGAATCGGTTGGTCTTGGTGGCCGAATGTACCGGGGGACCCGCACCTACTTACACAGACCGATGAGTTTCGGACCTCTGAACATTACACACACCGTGGTGTTCCCCAAGGTGGCGTCTTGAGCCTCACACTATTCAACCTTGTCCTTGTCGGTCTCGTAGAACACATACAAAGTGTTGTCCAAATATCAATGTACACCGACGACATCTGTGTGTGGACTTCAGGTGCAATACGTCCTCAGGTGCTCGCGAGGCTTCAAAAAGCCGTGACTTCAATATCGGCGTAGCTGTCAGATTTCACCTGAGAAATGCGCGTTGATCGCGTTTACCCAGAAGCTAATGTTGTCCTACGGCATGTCTATCAATGGGCAAAATATCTGTTACACCAGGACGCATAGATCCTTAGGGGTGGTCATTGATCGAGCCCTCAGCTGAAGTCCATATGTGGCGTACCTGAAGAAACGTCTAACGGTCGTTTCCCGCTTTGAAATTTCTTGGAGGGAGAACGTAGGGTACGTCAATACATGCGATGTCACAGCTCTACAGGGCGCTGTTACTCGGGTATCTTAGGTACAGCTTACCTGTACTGAGCAATACCTGAAGAAGCAACATCCGCACAACCGAGAGTGCTCAGGTGCAGGCACTCAGGGCTTGTCTTGGATTGCCACGCTGCACATCAGAAACAATTGCGACAGCTCAATGTTACTCAGTCACAACTCATACCACATTGAAAGTACTCAGAGCACACGTCAAGCGCATTGCCCACGTCCCTTTCCACCACCTAGCCGCACTGCCGAAAATCCGGCCCAGTGCCTCTTTTTGTCAGGAGATATCAGCGTACCGTCACTGCCTTCCCCTCGAGATTATACACCTGCTGAGAGGCTGCTGTCATCTCCTTGGTGTTTGGCTAGCCCACAAGTTCGACATTCGGCACCAGGAATTCGAACGAAAGCAGCACTCTCGTCGCCAGCTCTCAAGTAGCTATCTTTACTCATGCTGCAGGAGACATACAAGAATCATCTTCACATTCACGCTTATGGTTCGACAACTGCTGACCGATCTACAGGAGCTGTGATCTTCCTTGAGAAATCCGTGGCCCTTCAGTTTAAAACTTCTCACCGGACAACGTTGACTGCTTCGGATCTTGCTGCACTTCGCAGTGCACTTCACATGATTCATGAATATGTACCACGAATATTGATAATATTTCCCGATTCGCAGGCAGCCCTGCACTGTCTGCTATCCACTCTATACGTCGTGGACCACAAGATCAACTTGTGCTGGAAATAAGGCAGCTATGTCACCAACTAGCAGAAAAAGGACATGATATCACTTATCAGTGGTTCCCAGGCCACAGCGGCACCATGGGCAACGAACATGCCGATGAAGCTGCTAGGAGGCCTCAAGAAAATGCTGGGGAGGAATCCATCCCGCTGTCAAGAACAAATGCAGCTACAAACATTCGCATACTCGCGCGTTATGCTACACGATCCATGTGGAACACGCCAGGTTTCCGGCATACTCGACTGCACCGCCAGGGCCCATCCCTCCGACTACGCAGTCCATCTGGACTTTCCCGAATTGAGACACCTGTCCTCTGCCGACTGTGGCTAGGAGTGTCTTTTACCAGTACATTTGCTTGCCGCATCGGAATGGCTGACAGTGCTGTCTGTGACAGTTGTGGCAGCGAGGAAACAATCGAACGTATCCTCTATCATTGTCCCCGTTACTGCTCCCAGATACAGTCGCTCGTGATGGAGTTGGCACACCTCGATGACCGGCCGTTTTCTGAGCAGACGATCTTAGAGCGCCGGCTGATGAGGTCTTCACAGCAGAAACTTATGAAGGCGCTACTGAGATTCCTCCTGTCAAGCGACCTGCTTCAACGACTGTGGCACTCCTGCGTTCCTTCGTATGTTTCCCCCTTTTTTTCTTTTTTCTCTAATGTGCCTCTCTTTTTATGTGTGTGCATTTTTCTTTATCGTTCTGTCTCCCTTTACCCCTTCGCCAGTGCACGGTAACAAACTGAATGTCTATCTTCCGGTTAACCTCTCTGCCTTTCGTCTCACATTTATCTCTCTCTCTCTCTAATAAGAAGGGAAATTTAAATGTACTGCTTAGTTGAATTAAAGAAATGATTAGGTTAATGGAAATGAACTTCTTTTTCTTCCTTAAACATTCCGTAACTACCTCGTACCGCTAGCTGTGCGTATGCTACGTGACGTTTTACCTAGTGTAATGATGTGCAACTGCAATGAAAATGTGTACGTATCGACGCTGCGCGGCGCGCATGTCATATCGCGTGTATCCTCACGCGCTAGGACGCGTTTAAAGGATATTTTCCCGCTACATTCTACCAAGCGCTGGCGTGGCTTATTAGTAGCGTAGATGACTTCTACGCAGAGGCGGCGGGTTTGAGCCCGGCGGGAACTGGGTTTTTTTTTTGTCAGTCCCAGCGGTAGCAGGTACGAACACCGGACACCGGTAGCGGACACCATCGCCAACCGAAACGGCTACTGGAATGAGCCCGTAACAGCTTACGCTGAAAAAATATCTTCTACGGTCCAGCTTTCAAAACCTAGTGCTTCCGTAACGACCTGGAATCATTAGGAAACGACTTTTACGCCTGTTGATTTCCTTCCTTCCCGACAATGACTTCATCAACGCTTGGTGACACATCCGCGTTACCAGCGTATGCAATGCGAAGCAGAATAACTGCTGGCCAAGCGTGCCAGGCTAACCACTCCTAATCCAACTACGCCTCCGCTCTGATTCGTGGTATAGTTCTACTTTAAGAAAGATAGCACCACTCTAGGATATTTTTTTATTTCTAATGTATACTCTGCAAATCGCCAGCGACATAGCTTTAGAAGAGGGGTAAATTGCAGCTTTTGTTTGAGCTAGTTGGTCAGACGTACTGGTTTTTATTTTTCATTTCATTTCATTTTATTACCTTAAAGGCTCCAATAAATGGAGCGTTACATAAGGGGTGGCAAGAATAAAAATACATAGTCACAATAACAGGAAGTTTTTTTACATTTTCGATGAACTTGGATGGGCACATAATGACAGCAACGTCGTTAGGAAGGCCGTTCCAGTCTGCAGCTGTGCGAAGAAAAAAAGAATTTAAAAACGTGACAGTGCGTGAGCGTGGACGGGCAACCTGTAGCTGATGGCTGGTGCGGTGAGATATGCGTGTAGGAGGAAGGATATAAGGTGCGATGCGCATAGGGCTATGAAAGAATTTGTGAAATAAAGATAGGCTGGCAATGCGACGACGGAGCGATAAGGGGGATAATGCGGATGCAGTTTTTAAGGAGGAAACGCTGATGTCAAAGGAATATAACGAGTGGATGAAACGAGCGGCGCGATTTTGTACAGATTCAAGATTATTAATTAGGTATGCCTGATGAGGATTCCAAATAGGCGATGCAAATTCTGGTTTTGACCTGACAAATGATTTGTAGGCTAACAATTTTACGTGTTGAGGAGCATGATGCAGATGGCGTTTTAGAAATCCTAACGTCCTGTTCGCGGATGATATTAGGTTAGTAACATGAGGATTCCAAGGAAAAATCGCTTGAAAGTGTTACTCCTAAATACTTGTATGAATGAACTACTTCAACCGGAACTTCAGATATTACATAAGGAACTAGGAGAGAATTACGGCGACGGTGAATGGACAAATATTTACACTTACGCGGGTTAAGTTCCATTAGCCACTCGTTACACCAGTCCTGGACTGCATTAAGATCACTTTGAAGAGAAGATTGGTCAGCGGAAGAAGTAATAACACGATATATCACACAGTCATCCGCGAACATACGTATGCTAGATGTTACGTTTAATGGTAAATCATTTATGTATATTAGGAAAAGTAGCGGGCCGAGCACGGATCCTTGTGGGACGCCTGATGTTACAGAGACTGAATTAGAATTCCTATTATTAATGGTGACGAATTGTGAACGATTAGTCAAGAATTCTTCAATCCACTTCAGTATATTAGGGTCAAAATTTAAGTGGGAAAGCTTTATAAGAAGGCGTTTATGGGGCACTTTGTCAAAGGCTTTAGCAAAATCTAAAAATAATACGTCAGACTGAAGATTACAATCAAGGTTAGAGTGCAGATCGTGTAAGAAAGCGGCAAGCTGAGTCTCGCAGGAGTAACCACGGCGAAACCCGTGCTGGGCAGGATTAAAAAAGTTGTTCGAGTCGAGAAATGCCATGATGTGAGTATAGATGACGTGTTCCATGATTTTGCAGGGAATACTAGTTAGAGAAATGGGACGGTAATTTAGAGGTGAGTTCTTGTTACCTGATTTGTGGACTGGAACGACCTTCCCTTGTTTCCATTCTTTGGGCAGTTGGCCTGTGAGGAGTGACTGAGTGAATAACATGCACAACAGAGATGAACATGTATCTTTGGTGTTCTGCAGAATCTTAGCGTTGATGTTGTCAATGCCAGCAGAGGATGAAAGCTTTAAGTTTTCTATTAGGGACAAAATCCCTTCTGAAGAAAATACAAGTGAAGGCATTGTCTCCTGAATAATTGCGGGGTTTGGAGAAACAACCGGATCGGTTTCATTAGTAAACGCGGATGAAAAAGCTGCGTTAAAAATGTTGGCGCATTCGGATTCACAGATAGTTTCACCTGATGCATCGGTGAGGGAAATTGTGTGTGTATTCTGGGGATTAATGACTTGCCAGAACCTACGGGGGTTAGTAGACAACATGTTTGGCAGGTCATAATGAAAGAAAGAGTGCTTGGCTTCTCGCACATTTTGTAGGTAATTTTTTTCAGCTGCATAATACTTGTTCCAAGCGTTCTGACTAGGCCGCAACTTGGCTGAACGAAAAAGACGCTTCTTTTTGTTTTCAAGGCGTTTGAGTGAGTTTGTGAACCAAGGGTTTAGGGGGTTAGTTCTTATATTTATGCTCGGAATAAACCTGTCAACCAAACCTTCAATTTTTGTCTTAAACAAGTACCAGTTATCGTGGATAGTTCTTTGATTAAAGTCAGACTGAAAACGGGGTAAGAATGTGCGAAGTTCATTATTTATGGCAGTATAGTTTCCTTTATCATAAAGCCGGATGGTACGTTTGCTAGTTGTCCGTGAAAATGGTTTAATCGTGAAGTCGGCTTGTATGACTTGGTGATCGCTGACGCCTGGTAGATGCGTGATGGAATGAACGTATTCCGGATTATCCGTTAATATTAGGTCGAGAATGTTAGCGCAGTCCTCAGTTACACGGGTTGGCTCCGATATAATTTGAACAAGATTAAAATTAAGGCAAACATCAAGAAATTCGTTAGCATCTCTGTTACCTGTGGAAGTTAGATTATGCCAATCAATACTCGGGAAATTGAAGTCTCCAAATAAAAGAGTACAGGTGCTTGGATGCTTCGTTTTAATTTCATTTATTGCGTTATTCAGTTTTGTGGGGAAATCCGGACTGTTAGGAGGTCGGTAGCAAACGCCAATCAAAACGGACTGAAGTGAAGCGTGACATAAGACCCATAACATTTCTATGTCTGATGAAATATTAATGGTTGTACATGATAGTTCATGTCTGGTTGCAATCAGTACTCCCCCTCCCCTCCTATCTGGGCGATCCTTGCGGAAGACACGGAAATTAGGCAAGTCGGCAAGGACTTCACTATCACAGATGTCGCTGTTTAGCCACGTTTCCGTCAAGATTAGTAGGTTGCTGGCGGAAGATGAGACGATATTTGAAATAATGTCGCGTTTTGAAATGAAGCTGCGCACGTTAGAAAAAATAGCTGACAATGAAAGTGCTTGTTGTTGAACATGCTTAGAATGGCCTGTCGATTGACGGTGAGATGATTGCTATTTCACTTCTTTTACTGTTTGTGAAGCTTCATCGAATGTGTAGCGTTTCGTACCAATGTGCAAAGTTTTGAAGCGCAGGGAGAACTTATCGGATACCGATCTGGCATAGGCTACAAGATTTTTGCGAGTGTTACGGACAGAAGCGGAAAAGTCTTCGCCAATGCTGTAATTCGTGCCTTTAAGTTTATAACCACATGATAGAATGCGTTCTTTAGTTTTGGACGATGTGAATTTTACTATGATAGGCCTGGTACGATTAGGTGAGTGACGCCCGAGACGGTGAGCACGGTCTATTAAATGAGGGTCGATGTCAAAGCCTAGTTGTTGAGAGCAATGGCGAATGACAGATTGTTCTGAGTCTGCAAAGGTTTCAGCGGGGTTAGTGTCCGGAATATTGTAAAAATGAGATTGTTACGACGGGAGCGATTTTCTGCGTCGTCCACTCGTGCTTCCAGTTTGTCGACCTTGCAGGTAAGCTCGGTTGTTAAAGTTTTCAGGGTGTCTATTTCAGAGTGGAGAGCAGAAAGGGTAGTGTAGTGGGATTCCAGAGCGTCCATGCGTTTGTTTAGGTCGACCAATGTTGTGTCAGTAGTTTTCAGCTGTTGTTTGATGTCTTGTAAATCAGACAATAACGCGGTTTGCCCGGCAGTTAGTTTCTGGAGCTCGGCAAGTACGGTGTCGAAACGGTCGGGGCCAGGGTTAGTTTCTACGTCACCCGACAATAGCAAGAGAATACGAATAACATGCGAACATTCGGCAACAATACAGGCACAGCACTGAGGGCTCGGTAGCTGCATCAGGAAAAGGTTACTACTTTTTTTAGCGAACAGAGAAAATTTACCACCAACCTGCATCATGAAAAGCAGCGGATTAGTAGACTGCACTGTCGCGCAGCTACCGGGCCCACAGAGCGGTGGCGATGAGCGCACGGGTTTTGTAGCAGTAGTGGATGATGTTCCTGGCGATGGGGTTGTCCACTGATGATTCGAGATGCGGTAGACTGATGGCAGTGATGGCACATGCAGCACTGATGACGTTGCGTTTATTTATTTATTTATTTATTTATTTATTTAATACATGCCGCGGACACGAAGTCCATGCAGGGTGGATGAAATACAATATTACGTAACAAAAAGTAAAAAAATGCTAATACAACAAAATACTGCAACAATACAGTAATAATGCTGATACAGAAAGTAAATTGTGTAGTTTTTTTTTTTTGCAAGGTTGCTCACGCTTTTATAAAGGCAAGTCATCCCAGTCATTAACGGTGCGTGAAAAGAAAGAGTATTTAAATACTTTGGCTTGGGCAAAATAGGGGGTTAGAGCATTTTGGTGATGTTGGCGAGTAGGTCTCCTTATTAGTGGTTATATATTGCCTCGTCGAGTGCCAGTTTATTATCAACTAACTAAGAAAGACAGTTGAGCCGTAATTTTTTTCGAGGCGATTCAAGTGTATGAATATTACACAGTTGAAGAGTCGAATGTCGCAAACTTGTTGTAAGCAAAGCGGATAGCCTGTCTGCATTCGTTCAAGTTTAGTTACGTTACATTGAGTGTAGGGATCCCAGATAACACCGGCCTACTCGAGCTTCGGTCGAATTTAGTAATAAGCGAGTAGTTCAACAGAGGATGCAGCGTGTTTAAGCTTGTATTTCAGAAAACGCAGTTTACGGAAAGCAAACAAAGATACATTTTGCCCGTGAAGGTTCCAGGACAGGTTGCTGCAAAGGGTGACACCTAAATATTCACAGTTAGAAACTTGTTCAAGTGCGGAAGAGCCTAGCATATAACTATAAGAAATGTATGTTTCCTTTCACGAAATACGATGAAAAATACTTTTTTTCAACATTCAAGGTCATTCCCCATTGAGTGCACCCATAGAAAATTTTACTCACGCTACCAATCGGATCATCTTGGTCACTAGTGTGGGTAATTTCTTTAAACAAGACACAATCGTCTGAAAATATGGACCCGTTTGGAGGCGTATAAACGCTAGGGCGCGAAAAAACGGAGAAGAGACACACATGTCCAAAATGGCACTCATCTTCTTAATGTGTGGCTCTTCGTCTCCATTTCTGCGCGCCCTAATACTTATACCAGATACTTACAACATGTGAAAAGCGACATTCAGGTAGCTAATTAAGTATACTCATTAATGAAAATGGTATATTTTCTATTAGGCATTAAACACAAATTTCAAATCAGATTCTAAAAATATCGTAAATCAATTTCGCCGTAACGTAGGTCTTTGGCTCCCACGTTCGAAATGCAGAAATGAAGCCGTGCAATAATCAACTGTGCACATATAGGTACCTTTCGCCACATATTCGAATGACGTTATTATGAAAAAAGGTATTAAACACCGAATTTATGACGAATGCGTAAGAGTTGACTACAACAAGCCTTGAGTTTCGCAATTTCGACATGCGCCGCAAAGCAAATATTTAAAAGAGTGCTAGAAATCTTGTTAGACTGATGAGCTAACACACACTGTGAGTTATCTTAAGGTAATGCCCACATTTTGGGTAATCCAACGGAACAGGCTGAATTAGACTGATGTTTATGTTGTTACAGGGCCGAATTCTTTTTATCTGTTCGATCAAAACAATGAAAAGACATTAGAAGCATTTATCATATTTTTTGTGTGTTGTTTCTTATCTTGAACCTAAGGTATCTTAATGAAACACAGGTTCTTGCGTAACCCACAAAACTTTGCTTCTGAAGGAAATATCACCGTTACTTTAGTACCCAACTTCGACTAACTTCAGCGTAAGAAATCGATCGTTGCAGAATGGTTTTACAAACTCCAGAGGAGCTGGAAGTAGACGGGTTTACTCCCAGGCAGCTTGCCGTAGCTACGCGAGAGGCAGAATATCTTCAATCGCCCACCGACTCCTCAAATAAGCCTCCCAATTCCTGGACGTTGAAATAGTATGGACTCCAGGACACGAGTCCCTCCGTGGAAATGAGCGTGCGCACGCTGTAGCCCGCGCTCATGCCTCCCGGGCGCCACAGGAGAGGGATACGGCCGCATCCATGGAGCCCGTACCTTTACAATACAACGCCATACTACAACACCACAGACTGAGCAGATGACAATACCCACCTCCACACAAGACCCTCTCACATGAAGACGCCGTAACATGGCGACAACTACAAACCAATACATACCCCCATTTAAGCAGACTACACGCAATACACCCTACACTATATTGATACAAATGTCCTCTTTGTAATGATTACGCCTCCCTGTATCACACCACATGGGCGTGCCGCAACGTGAAGGCGGCCCCGCAAATACCCAACCCCACACCCGAGCAGTGGGAGGCTGTGCTGACTAGTTCGGACCCTTGTAACCAGCAGCAACTGGTGCGGCGCGCCCGGGAGACAGCAAGAGCCGCAGGAGCCCTGGACTAAGGGCGCCTCCCGCACAAGCAGAAAGACACCTGCTTGTCCTTTCTTTTCTTTAATAAATGTTTCTCCTCCTCCTCCTCCTCCTAGCCAAGCAGTCCAGCATGGGGTCGATTTTGGACAGTGTCGTTCAACTTTATCTTCTCTCTTCTATTCTGCGCGGCAAATCTGAAAATACAAACAGAGGTTCTCAAATTAAAACCCGGGAAAACTAAAACCAAACTTTATTTAAAATCCCGGTGTTTCGGAGACGGACAGAAGTTTAATTACAAAAAGACTGGTAAGCGAGTTTCATTTACAATCTCGATAATTCGTTCTCGCTGCGCTGTCGTGTTATCACGTTTCTGTTCTCGTGCGAGAATACGCTCGTGATATAACACGCGATTATTGAATGACGTTGCTCTTTCCTGAAAGACGGTCTCTTTGTAGTTTGTAGGTGCACTCATAGTTTGTTTTATGTTCTGCAATTTACCTGGTTGATTATGCGTCACTTTGATACACGTGTCAATTTGATGACGCGTATATAGAAGTGACACAACGCAAGCGCCTTCAATCGATTCGGACACCACCGACAGCGCTTGTTGCTATCGCTGTAGTCGAGTTGTATCTTGGTTCGGATGACACAATTTCGCTCAATAAACTGCTTTTAAAGCGCTGTCTGTCTGTCACTCACCATGTCCCCTCTTTTGTGCCGTTTCGTTCAAAGATGTTTGAGGCACTTCGTGTCAGCTCACGGTAGAGTGGACTGTACAAAAATTCCGCTCTAGCTACCCGTGATTTCTGATAATTATGATGTTATGATAGCATGATATCTCTGAACATCCAAGCCGATTCTCTAACGCTATTAGGATTTCTGCTGGCTTGCCGCAAGGCTTGTCAGAGAAAATATAGACATTGCTTAATTAATACCATCAAGTGACAATATACTCACTTGTGAAATTACGTGAGTGCACGTTTACTCAAGATATCTGGTGTGTCGATTTTGGCAGGAGTTTCCTTCACTAAGCTTACTTCACCATCTGATGTCTGATAGTACCGCTTGCAGTGTTTCCGTTTGCGAAGAGACCATTGTTAATATTCTTTTCAGCGAAGAGCTGTTAATGCAGCACCTGATAACACACCTGACAAACCATGTTCCGTGTGAAACCATATATCGGCACAAAAAAATTAAGTTCTGAATGACCGAAAATGCACTCACAACGCCTAATAAGGCAGTGCAACAACTACTGTTAAGGCCACCGTTATGGCTATTTCTCTACTCCCTGCCTGTCAAAAGGAGGTATGTAAGAAGAAATGTGGTTATTGACTCTAGCAAACGTAAGCTATATTACGCGCAGTAACTTGAAACTAGAACGAAAGGAGAGCTGAGCAGAATGCTAATACTTGCTGCTCTATATTCGACCTGGCTTTAGCAACAATGCTGTAACATGCGAGGCATCATGCAGGGAGGCATAGGTGTCATGGGAAACTGGCACGCCATGGTTGCTGGGCCTGCTCAGATGTTTGATGGCACCGTTATGCTGTTAATAATACCTGTAGATGCATGGTCCCGTCGTGATAACGTGCGATTTAAAACGGCGAATCGCCATGCTGCACACAACACGAACCAGGTATTAAATGTGTAAGCCTTTCTATGCCTACACAACAAAGAATCTTGTCCGTCTGTCCGTCACGTAAGGCGAATCGCTATAAAGAAATTAATGGATCAAACAAAATGGTGAGTTTCGAACATACAAGCCCATATCCAGTGGAATATCCAGTGGAATAACAAATCCAGTGCAATAAACACCCATGTTTGCAGGAAGTAAATACATCTAAGTAAAGCCATATGAATGTGCTGTACAGGCGGTACAATACAAATGTCAAGGGACAACAGTTTCTATGAAGGCTTTGTTGAAAGATTTGGTAATAGTGGAATAAAAGCTATCTCTAGGACAACACGTAGAGTCAACCTGGAGCATTGTAGACGCCAGGAAAATTCCGACTTTGCAAAAATTTAGTGCCAAAGACGCTACATCCTCGAAGCGTTTTGTTGGTCGCAGGATGTGTCTTCCGTTGGGGCGTTACTTTACCGACTGAAAGGCCACCGATCTCTCAGTTTTATGCGCTTCACGTCGCGCAGAACAGACGCATAAGCAGTCAGTGAGTTGATAAGCAGTGATAAGGAGTGATAAGGGGTTATATCGGTTTCATCACGGTTGATAATGGTTCGACGGGGAGGGATAAGGTGATAAAAGGCGATAAGGAATTGTGATGGTCGGAACTATTCTGACAAGGTTAATAAGTACCGATAAAGTTGATAAGGACTGATAAAAGTTGATAAGGGTCGCATAATGACCGATAAATGTGATAAGATTAGATAAGGGTTGATAAGGCTCGAATCGAGTTCGATAAGGTTGCTAACAACTGATAAGGGTCGGATCTATTCCGATAACGTTGTCAACGACCTATAAGGATTGGTAAGGGTTTAGGCTGGCAGGATCAAGCTTCATCACATTCATAATGACACTGGGCTAGGGAGATGAGCAAGTGGCACAATGCTTACGCATACTTAGGCATACTTAGGAAAGCGTAGCAGAGGGCGGCGAAAGTTAGGTGGGCGGATGAGATTAAGAAGTTTGCAGGGACAACATGGCCACAATTAGTACATGATCGGGGTAGTTGGAGAAGTATGGGAGAGGCCTTTGCCCTGCAGTGGGCATAACCAGGCTGATGATGATGATGATGATGATGCTTCTGCGTGAATTTTTTATACTGCACATGCTTGATGCACCTTGGCAATATACTTAACATCTATGCAAGAGCAAGGTGAGCCAAGCTGTCATGAAAGATGAAGACAAAGGAAGAACAAATGATAACTGTGGTGGCAACCGAAATCATGGCCAGAAATACGGGACATGAGGCGCACCGGATGCTTCGCGCTCTCTTTCGGTGGGCGATTTCTTGACGCTGAGCAACTGAAGGGTCACAGCGGTTAAGAAATTGCATTTCTCTAAAAACCACATTCATTATTTACAATCTGAATGATATATAAAAAGGAGACCCACTAGGGAATATCTTCCGTAAGTCTGACTTGTGCGGATAAATAGTCAAGCTTCCTCAGAATTTTGCAAGTCGAATGGGTGACCTACTGAGGTACTCAAAATGCCGTGGAACGGAGAGTGTTAATAACACAGAGCCCCAACTTGGCCAAGGTATTCGAAATTGGGCCTTTTTCATATACCAATCAAACATTAATTCATAACTGCGTTTTCGTTGGAAAACCGATTCTTTACTGCGGTACCCCTTCAGTTATGTAGCGTCGAGCGGACGCTCACCCACAAAGCACGTTAGCAGCCTCATGTCCTGGATTTCTGACAATGAGCGGACACGAAAGCAGCGAAGCAGGCTTCTCATCAAAGTTACCAGAACCAAACAAAGCTTCATGTAGTCCTAGTTGAAAAATGGACCGACTGGCGGTCGCGTCTGCTAGTAGCGCGGCAGCGCGGCAACTCTATGTTTCCGCCTGGCAAGGTACAGAACCCATGTAATGGGGCTAGAGCCGTGGAAGTAAGACAGGTTCGCGAATCGCGAACGAACGGTTGAGTGCGTGTCCCATGCTTCGCCGCACCACCAGTGTCGGATGCTCGGCGCCATGTATGAAAAGAAAGAAACAAAACACAATATGGCTCTCCGCTTGTCAAAATAGACAGGGCAGAGAGGCGAGCAAAAGCAAATGGGCGCTTATACTTGCTCGCATTCAAAATGTCAACCTTCGGGGACGGAGAAAGACGGCGAAATAAAACAGATCAGCGCGTGGAAGGTTCTCTCATTCGGGCCATTTGCAATGCGCATCTGACGTTTCGCATTTGTGTCAGGCACCTCCTTGACAGTAATGACGTCTATCTGCACTGAAAGGAGCGGAAAGTGCATATACAATGGAAGTCTGACAGAATTTTCAACCTTTACAGAAGCTGAATAGAAACGCGTAACTTCCCAAAACGGATATAAAAACACCAAAGTCTACGCCGGCAAGATCGCCCCCCCCCCCCCACCCCCAAGATGAAATAACTTAGCCAAATAGGTATTCATATTGGGAAAAGAAAAAAAAAGCAGGACGCCGAGCAAAGGGGTGTGGCCCACTTTTGGTAGGTGTTCCTCTTTTTGATATGTAGGTCAAACGAGATCTTGCCATATTGTCGACTTCAAGCGAGTCACGAGTGCAGGCTGCAGTAGACTACCTCACGAGGGGAGAAATAAGAAACTTCGCGAAACTGCGGCTTGCGCCTTGCTGCTGCGTTGGTCAGAACAGGACGCCTTGAAGCTGGGCCTGCGCGATTGACAAGTAAATTCTGGGGTTTGACGTGCGAAATCCACTATATGATTATGAGGCATGCCGTAATGCAGGAATGCAGATTAATTTTGACCACCTGGGGTTCTTTATTGTGCACCCTGATTTAAGTACACGAGTGATTTAGCATTTCACCCTCTTCGAAACCCGGTCGCCACGGCCAGGAACGAACCCGCGACCTCGCGCTCAGCAGCACGGAAGGAAGGAAAAAGTGGAGAAGGAAAGGCAGGGAGGTTAACCAGTTTAGCTTAGCTGGTTTGCTACCCTACACATGGGAGCGGCATGGGGGGGATGAAAGCAGCACAACGCCATAGCCACTAAGCTACCTAGAGGAGTGAGCTTCAAAGCACGTAAATTGTTCTAAAGAAGCGACCAAGGT
The DNA here is from genome assembly GCF_023375885.2 of Dermacentor andersoni. Classification (NCBI taxonomy): domain Eukaryota; kingdom Metazoa; phylum Arthropoda; class Arachnida; order Ixodida; family Ixodidae; genus Dermacentor; species Dermacentor andersoni. The sequence goes on along the minus strand of NC_092814.1, from coordinate 365,610,910 downwards.
AGCCAGCACCTATGGCATGCGGCATGAAGTAAACTCATTTTTAAAATGCTTTCTGATATTTTGTTCCTAAAATGGCTATACATCACCGCTAAATCTATTTTACGCAGCACTTGTGGCAGCCGGCATTCTTAGCGAATCCTTGCAGACAGACTCTATGGCGTCTCCGACACTTGAAATGACTGCTTCGATCAAAGCCACCCAAAAATATTTCTCGGGCTGGCTGCAGGGCCCCCTGCAAAGCCGCACTCTACACGCTGGTGTTCAGCTGTGTACGGTCCGCAACAAGAAATGTTTGTAACCATGTTGTTATGAAGATAACAAAAAGAACCACTGAAATTCAAAGGAGGGCCCTCCTTTCGGTCTCTTCAAATTTAAAATCGACGCCCGAACCATCTCCGACACAATGTTCCCTTTTTTTGGTCACGTATAAAAAGGCACCAGGTTACAATAAGATACTCAAATACAAGCCCAACTACACGTGCACAAGAGGCCCGAGACTTGTTCTTCGTCTTTCTTGAGTCGGCACACAGCGAGTGTTGAAAGCAGCAATGACTCACGGGGCATTCATGGTCGTTGGCGCAAAAGTGGACGAGACAGCCTTAAACTAGTGGAGAGTAGACAGGAGGAAAGCGAAAGAATTGCAGCGTATACTATAGCCGCGTCTGGGCGTGAGAAGTTCATTGAAGCGGGCAGCCTGGAGACCTCCACCTCTAGCACATCAAGAGAGTAATCCAGAGAGCTAAAACTTTAATGTGTCCTTGATAGGGTCCAGTGGTGGTGGGGGTTTGGAGAGTCCCCACCCCTTTCCTCAGACGGCGGCCAGTCCTTGCTTTCTAGCGGCGTCTTCGGCCTTCCAGACGGCCGAGAGCTGCTCTTCTGGGTCCAAGCGGAGCAGCAAAGTCTCCCACTGCTCGACCGTAGTTATTATGAGCGTAGTGTTAGTGTGTTGGGTTTCGTGGGTGAGGTTTTGTGGTCAATGCATCCTGTCATCACTGCAGCCTGTGGCGTAACCGCAACCATCATGCAGGGGGCTCAATGCTTTGTTCTGGATGGTTGATACCGGTACATGGGTGCCGCGCTAGTCGTGTTTGTACGCTGGTTCGACCATTTTTGCGGTGAATTTAGCCCCTTAACTTGGGTAGCTAGGGGCGCTAACGCAAATCTATTGTAAACTGCTAATATTTCGTTTCTTCAATCAGCCCTTCACAATTGGTCAGAAATTTTTTGGGCTACCCCCGCTTCGCCTCTGTGTCACGCGAAGTTACGAAAACCGCGAGAGCTCCCTATCTGATACGACGTATGCAGACTTATTATGCACGATTAGACCGAAGAAAACAAAAATATATTTTGATTCCACGTCTTGTCATTAGTGCTCCTCTCTTAGACAAAAGTTCTCGGGCTGTGCCCACTTCACCTTTCTATAGCGCGACGTCATAAAACGGCGGGACCTTACCACGTCGAAGTGAAGTATTCGCCCTTGACATGCCGAAGAAAACTCAACTATTCTCGGTATAGCTCCTGACTGGGGGATCCGTCTTGACCGGAATAGAAGACGCCTGCCTACCGAACGCTCTTATGTAGCGATCGGTAGCTAAATGGTCGCTTTTAGGGTCTGGAACGTTTCACATGGAATAACCCACATACGCGATACGCCTGAAGTTGTTTTTTGCGTGTCAAGTATCCGAACTACTAGAAAAAGTGAAAGTAAGAATGCTGTGGGGTCTAGGCTATTTTCCTGCAGCAGTTCCCATAAACTTTTCGAGGAGGCTATGCCTTTACTTTACAAGGTAGTTCCAAAAAATCTCTGCATAAAGTATACTACCTGCTTAAGCTGGCAGATGTGGTGCCATATCGTAAAACTGATGATGATGATGTATGGGATTTTATGGCGCAAGGGCCAGGTGTGGCCAAAGAGCGCCATGTCTGTGGTAGTGGGTGTGCAGTGTAACTATGATTACTATGAAATTGGTGTGACGTGGCTGTAAAGGGGCCTTAAAATATACGCTCTAAAGTGCGTAAAATATGTGTAATAAAATTATGGCGATGACGTATGACTTGTACTATGAACATATAGATGCATATAAAAAAAATGATGCGATAGGTAAAATATATCCGATTATAAAAAAAAATGCTAGAGCACTACTACCTCCTTAGAGCCCTTGAAGCACAAGGGCCTGGAGGCATGTGCTATTCAAAACAATTATCGCAGCAGCATCCTCTGGAGCGAGGATGCTCTACGAATTTAATGGGCTTATAGCGTGTAGAACTACATCCTTTAAGAAGTCGAGGACTGCCTTGGTGTTAAAAAGCGGTTCCTTACCAATAAACATAGCCGGGTGTAGAGGGATGTAATTACGGTATGCAAGCGGAAAATGTTTCATTCTTTCAGGTTCGGCTTTCCGACACTCCAAGAGGACATGGAGGACGGTCAGCCTCTCACCGCATCTACCACAGGTTGGAGGTTCACTTCCAGTTAGTAGAAAATGATGGGTCCCAAATGTGTGTCCTATTCTGAGGCGACAGAATAGGACATCTGTTCGCCGACATTTCGTTGGGGAGGGCCAAAAACCTAACTGGGGCTTTATGACGTGCAGTTTGTTATTTGTTTGCGCGTCCCATGTGCACTGCCAGTGATTTCGCAGTTTATTTCGTAAGAAAGGCCTCAGGTCTGTGACAGGCACATCAGCGGTAGGCTTCACAGCTTGCGATGTGATAGACGTGGCCATCTCGTCCGCGAGAACGTTACCTTCGATTCCCCTATGGCCAGGGACCCAGCATATTATGATATTCTGGTTAGATGAGTACGCCTTACATAATACGGAATACAGTTCATTGAATACGGGATTTTTATGTTTGTAGAGTGACATTAAGGCCTTCACGACGCTTAGAGAGTCTGTATAGATCGCTGCTTTTGAAAGTTTTGATCTTCTTATGTGCTTCACGGCAGAGAGTACTGCGTAGGCCTCGGCCGTAAAGATGCTTGTTTCCGGATGCAGTACATCGGATTCCGAGAAGGATGGGCCGACGGCTGCATAGGATACCCCGGCATTTGACTTTGAAGCGTCTGTGTAGAAATCTGCGCAGGAGTGTTTGTACTGAAGTTCTAGGAAATGCATTCTGATTTCGTCCTCAGGAGCGTGCTTTGTAACTTTTATAAAGGATATGTCACATTGTATCACCTGCCACTCCCAAGGAGGTAAGAGCTTGATTTTGTGCATTAAGCGATGCTCGAGGAGTGGGACATGCATTTCATTGCTAAGCTCCTTCACACGCAGCGAGAAAGGCTGTCTTATAGAGGGGCGATTGCTGAAAAGTGTAGCGCACGTCATATCGGTAACGGTATCAAAACATGGATGTTCAGGATTTGAGCGTACTTTAAGGAAATATGTAACGCTGTTGTATGATCTCTGTAGGTGGAGAGACCATTCATTTGATTCGGCATATAAACTTTCTATCGGGCTTGTTCTGAAAGCGCCCGTGGCTAAACGGATGCCTAGATGGTGAACCGGGTCTAGCATCTTTAGCGCGCTTGGGGCGGCAGAGTTATATACTACGGCACCATAATCTAATCGTGACCGGATGAGGCTCTTATACAAGTTCATTAGGCACTTCCTGTCACTACCCCATGTAGTCTGGGATAGAAGTTTCATTAGGTTCATTGTTTTCAGGCACTTTTCTTTGAGTTGTTTAATGTGTGGGACGAAAGTGAGTCTATTGTCAAGTATAACACCTAGAAATTTGTGCTCTTTGTTTACAGGTATCTGTTGTCCACACATTTGTAAGCAAGGATCCGGAACAAGGCCTCTCTTCCTTGTAAACAGCACACAAGAACTCTTTTGAGGATTGATTTTAAAACCATTTTTCTCTGCCCACCCTGACACCTTGTTCAAACCATGCTGTACCTGTCTCTTGCATACTGTGAGGTTACAGGATTTGAAGCCCATTTGAATGTCGTCCACATAGACGGAATACAAAATGGCTGGTGGTAAGGAAGCACGAAGCGTTGTCATTTTAACAATAAAAAGTGTGCAGCTGAGCACGCCTCCCTGGGGTACACCAGTTTCTTGTGTAAAAGGACGTGACAGCACATTGCCGACTTTCACCCGAAGGGTACGATTGGACAGGTAGTTTTTTATTATGTTTAGCATATTACTATGAATGCCCATTTCCGATAAGTCTCGCAAGATCCCGTATCGCCACGTTGTGTCATACGCCTTTTCCATATCGAGAAATATCGAGAGGAAGAACTGTTTATGTATAAATGCGTCCCGGATATTTCCTTCAATACGTACAAGATGGTCGGTTGTGGAGCGCCCTTCTCGGAAGCCACACTGATAGGGATCAAGCATTTTGTTCTGTTCAAGGAAATGGATCAGTCGCTGATGTATCATTTTTTCAAATACCTTACACATGCAGCTTGTGAGGGCTATCGGGCGGTAGCTTGCCACTGAGGAAGGATCTTTCCCTTGTTTTAAAACAGGGACCACAATGGCTTCTTTCCATGCGGTCGGAAGGTACCCTGCGTCCCAGATAGTGTTGAAAAGTGTAAGTAGTGTCAGTTGCGTGTCATTGTGTAAGTTTTTCAACATTTCGTACATGATTCTGTCAGATCCTGGTGCAGAGCTCTTGCATGCGCTCAAGGCAGCTCTCAACTCTCCAATACTAAAGGGGCGGTTGTACGGTTCATTCTGCCGACACTTTCTTATGAGTGGCTTGCGTTCTTCTATTTGTTTATATTTGAGAAAGGGTTTTGAATAATTGTTGGAACTTGACACGCTCTGAAAGTGCTCCCCAAGTGAGTCTGCTTGTTCAAGCAGGGTATCGCCTTGAGTGTTTACCAGGGGGAGTGAATAAGTTTGTCGTCCTTTTATCCTGTTAACCCTGTTCCAGACTTTCCCCTCCTCTGTATAAGAGTTGATACCCGATAAAAACTTCTGCCAACTCTCTCTTCTGGCCTGTCGGCGCGTTCTCCTGCCTTCCGATTTTGCTTTTTTAAAATTAATAAGATTCTCCGTAGTGGGAGAGGCGCGTAGCAACCCCCACGCTTTGTTTTGTTTCTTACGGGCGGTCCTACATTGGTCGTTCCACCACGGGACGCGCCGTTTGCATGCGAAACCGCTTACTTCAGATATGCATTTAGATGCGGCATCTATAATGAAGGCTGTAAGATACTGAACGGCAGCATCAATTTCTAAAGAGGACATGTAATTCCATGAGATCCTGGTGAGAGTTCGGAATTTCTCCCAGTCGGCTGTATCGATTTTCCACCTGGGAGCCTGCGGTAGACATTCGTTTTCTTTATATGTTCTTAGTAGTATAGGGAAGTGGTCGCTCCCGTAAGGATTGACGTTAACTTCCCATTCAACTTCAGACAGTAGTGACGGGGAGATTAGGCTAAGATCTATTGAAGAAAATGTTCTGTTTCCAAGAGAATAGTATGTCGCTTCCTTCTTATTCAGAAGACAAGCACCAGAAGAGAAAAGGAACCGTTCGATAAGACGTCCTCGCGCATCTATACGAGGGTCGCCCCACAGGTAGTTGTGTGCATTGAAGTCGCCAAGAACAACATAGGGTTCTGGCAATTCATCTATAAAGGACTGAAATTCATGTTTAGCTAACTTGTAATGTGGGGGTATATAAAGCGAGCAAACAGTGATGAGCTTGTTTAGCAGAACAACTCGCACCGCCACTGCTTCAAGGGGCGTTCGAAGCTGTAAAGGTTGACATGCTATGCTTTTATGAGTGAGAATGGCAACACCGCCCGATGATGCGACGGCATCATCGCGATCTTTGCGAAACGTAACATACGTACGGAGAAAGTTTGTGTGTCTGGATTTTAAATGTGTTTCCTGTAAACACAGCACTTTTGGATTATGTTTGTGGATGAGTTCTTGCAAATCATCAAGGTTTGTAAGGAGACCTCTAATGTTCCATTGAATAATTTGTGTATCCATATTTATTGTAAATAAGTGCTGTGTGTACGGAAAGGGAGGCGATGCCTTAGGTTACAGGGCTCTTTCGAGGCCCTGTAACGGGGGTTCTGCCCTTTCTGGAGCGTTCGAGGGAGCCTCGCCGCTCCTTAGGCGCTTGGTGCGCCTTGAGAATAGGTGTAGTGTCCATTGCCTCTTGTGAGGCGCCGGACACGTGCTCTTGCGAGCGAGATGTTTCCCGAGAGAGTCCCGCCTTGGAGGGCAAGACCCCTGCGCCCACCAGCCCGGAGGTCGATGGGGCTCCCTGAGGGATTTGGCTGCGCCGGCTGTTGCCAGCGCTGGAAGGGGCCGGGGAGCTTGAGGCAGCCTCGGCTGCGCCCACCTTCGGGGTCGATGGCCCCGTCTGCTGTGTTGGCGTAGCAGCGTCAGCTGCAGCCGCCGGGGGGGCGGATGGCGTCACTGCCGCCTCACTGGGTGTGGGTCGGACAGCCGCCGGAGACCGTTGTGGCGCTGCCCCCTGACGCGCCACATCGGCAAAGGTGTGCTTTGGCAGGAAGGATACCCGCCTGCGTGCTTCTTTGAAACTTATGTTTTCTTTTACTTTGATTGTTACAATCTCTTTCTCTTTTTTCCAAGATGGGCACGACCGCGAGTACGCGGCGTGCTCCCCATCACAGTTCACACAGTGGAGAGTGTTTTCACACGATTCAGCGGGGTGCTCATGAGCACTGCATTTTGCACAGGTTAGGCGGCCGCGGCAGTTCGATGAGCTGTGGCCAAATCGCTGGCATTTAAAACATCTCAGAGGGTTTGGGACATATGGTCTGACCCGGAGCTTCACATATCCTGTCTCAATACTCTCAGGGAGCACACTTGAACCAAAGGTGAGAATTAAATGTTTTGTTTTGATCTCTTTTCCATCGCGCCTTAGCAGAATTCTCTTAACATTGATTACGTTTTGGTCGCTTCAGCCTTCTAATAGTTCAGCGTCCGTAAGTTCCATCAGGTCATCATCCGAAACTACACCACGGGTGGTGTTCATCGTGCGGTGCGGGGTAACTGTGACTGGGACTTCTCCAAATGATAGAAGGTTAGGCAGTTTCTCGTGTTGTTTTTTGTCGCGGAGCTCCAAAAGGAGATCACCGCTAGCCATCTTTGATGCTTTATATCCAGGTCCAAATGCCTGAGTTAGAGTTTTTGAAACAACAAAAGGTGAGATTGTTCGAGCTTGTTTTCCTTGTTTTTCAGAGTGGATTACATGGAATCGCGGGAAAGTTTCTTTTTGGCGTCCAAAAAATTCAAAGATTTCTTCGGTGCGCCCCCTTTTCAGGGAGCGATCAGATAGTGGAGGGAAAGAACTAGCCATAAGTGGGAGTGTATTTTTCGGCAGTAGCGCCAGCCACCCACCATGGAGCCCAACAAGGGGACGCTGCAGGGCCTGTAAAACAGGGCCTACAAGCGCCAGCTGTACGCTACCGCTATAACCAAATATGATATAACCAAGGTTGGCTACTCACACAAGGTTAACCCTTGCTGCCAGGAAGGTCGGAAGTAATAAAGAAATGAGAAGAAGACAGGAAAGGTGGAAAGTAAGGAGGAGACGAAGGTTGTAGGGAGAGAGAGACAGGAAAAGGCAACTACCGATTTCCCCCGGGTGGGTCAGTCCGGGGGTGCCGTCTATGCGAAGCAGAGGCCAAAGGGGTGTGTTGCCTCCGCCGGGGGGCCTTAAAGGTCCAAACACCCAGCATCAGCTCAACGCCCAGGATCCCCCTTTCCCCAGACACGGCTAAGCCGCGCACGGCTACACGCGGGAGGGTCCAACCCTCGTGTGCTCGGGTACGTGGTGTCGCAACACACCAAACGCCTGCTTGCGCAGACGCCCCTGCGGGGCATATCGTAAAACTGAGCCCAGACAACATCCTTTGCACTTGTTAATGGCGCATCTAATTTCACATAACCTTTTTTACCCGGCGTAACACGGCTTTATGCATGGTTTGTCTTCTGTAACATACCTTGTGGAAATTGTTAAATTGTTCATGATGTAGCATTAACGATAGATAGGCAGTCAATTATCGAATGCATATTTCTGAATTTTCAAAAAGCGTTCGATGTGGTGTCTCATAGTCTGTTCATATCAAAACAACGTAGATATAACCTACATGAGAAGGTGATTTTATAGATACAGGTATACTTAACTTTAAGAAAATAGTCGTTCTCAATGGTCATTTGACAGAATATACGGAAAATACGTATGCAGTTGCGCAAGGTATAATATTGGGGCCAGTGTTGTTGCTGGTATATATTAATAACATTACCACAGGCATAGAATCCACTTTCCGCATAATCGCAGATGATTGTATAATATATAGAATCGTGAACAATGTGCACAATTCTGAGTATTTGCGCAATACATAAGATTAGGCGCTGATTGATGCCCACGATGGGATATGCCACTTAACGTAAAAAAATTATGCACGTCACCTTCGGAAGAAAGCGTTCCTGGGTAAGTTTACGTACTACATTAAAAATAAAAGTCTAAATTAGGTTACCGAATTCAGATACTACGGTTTAGTTTCCACAATGGAATGCTCATGTTCCCTGCATTTTGAGCAAAGCTGCTTCCGCTCTTGAGTCCTTACAGGTACATTCCCAAGTATCGTTACGCAACAGCTTGTAGGGAGGTGCTTACGCTTGTCGGTTCTGTACCTAAGTGTGCCTGCGAATGTTTCCAGCCATATCCATCTAAACATCTATGTAAGGTCAAAACCTTTCAGCAAAGCGAAGTGCGTTTATTATCTAGTATGGCTAGGAAAGGGTATCTAGTATGATTATGACTGGTATCTATTACTAGTATGGCATCTAGTATCTAGTATCTGAGTATGATAGCAGGTAAACAATTGCAATGACACACACTTAGAGCACAGAAGGAGCCTCAATTGAAAGCTTTTTTCACATTTATCAGTATTGTCACGTGCTAGTGACGGTTAAGAAGGCAGCGAAACTGTGATTAACGAAACGAGTGTTTTATTGGGAGAACTTGTGCCCTCAAAAACGGGCTACACTCAAAGAACAACGGTAGCGGCGTACACGATCGGCGGTCGTCGAAATCTGATCAACGGGTCAAGCGCGCCGGCTTTTATACATCAATAGTCGAATGTTCCAGACTAATCGCTGGGACCCGCGAGCCTTCCACAAAGTTCTACATTATTCGCGTCGCGCACACATGCAATCAGATTACAGAAGGTTCGGTCAGAGACAGATGATGGAACCGTCGATAAGATTCCAGAAACTTCCGACACATGCAAGCGCGTCCTGCGCTGTACGATAACATTTGTTAGGCGGTGAAACGTGTCGCCCGATGAAGACAAGTACGTGTATCAATACTGTCGCAAGCCGCCTAAGGTGATCGTCGAAATTTCCGCCAAAGACGACGACGTCATCCAAGTAAACAAGACATGTCTGCCACTTCAATCCTGCTAATACCGTGTCCATGACGCGCTGGAACGTTTCAGGCGCCGAGCACAGTCCGAATGGCATGACCTTGAACTCGCAGAGGCCATCTGGCGTGATGAAGGCGGACTTTTCGCGATCTCTCTCGTCGACTTCTATTCGCCAGTAGCTATGCTTGAGATCCATCAACGAGAAGTATTTTGCGTTGCAGAGCCGATCTAATGCGTCGTCTATCCGTGGTAGGGGGTATACATCCTTCTTTTTCATCTTGTTCAGTCGACGATAATCGACGCAAAAGCGTAAGGTTCCGTCCTTTTTCTTCACCAAGACAACAGGGATGCCCACGGGCTTTTCGACGGCTGGATGATGTCGTCGCGCAGCATTTCATCGACTTGGTGCCTTATAGCTTCACGTTCTGGCGTAGAAACTCGATAAGGGCTCTGGCAGAGTGGTCGAGCACACTCTTCGGTTATAATGCGATGCTTTGCCACTGGTGTTTGTCGAATCCTCGATGACGTCGAAAAGCAGCCTTTGTATCGTCGGAGGAGACTTCTGAGCTGTTGTTGCTTAATCATGGGGAGACTTGGATGAATGTCGTAGTCTGGTTCGGGAACCATGGTCGTCGGGGTAGATGCGGCGGAATCCGAGAGGACAAACGCATAACTGGTTTCTAGAATTTCCTCGATGTACGCGATCGTCGTGCCCTTGTTGATGTGCTTGAACTCCTGGCTGAAGTTTGTCAGTAACACTTCAATTTTCCCTCCATGCAGTCGAGCGATCCCTCTTGCGACGCAAATTTCATGGTCTAGCCGTAGACGTTGGCCACCCTCGATGACGCCTTCTACGTCGGCAGGTGTTTTGGTGCCGACGGAAATGACAATGCTGGAGCCAGGCGGGATGCTGACTTGACTTTCGAGCACGCTTAAGGCATGGTGACTACGAGAGCTCTCCGGCGGTATCGCTCGATCTTCCGACAGCGTTATCGACTTCGACTTCAGGTCGATGATTGCGCCGTGTTGCTTCAGGAAGTCCATGCCGAGAATGACGTCTCGTGAACACTGTTGGAGGATAACGATGGTGGCAGGGTAAGTCCGGTCATGAAGGGCAATTCTTGCCGTGCAGATTCCAGTAGGCGTGATGAGGTGTCCTCCAGCGGTCCGAATTTGAGGGCCTTTCCTTGCTGTTTTAACTTTCTTCAACTGGGCGGCGATGTGTCCACTCATTACGGAGTAATCGGCCCCTGTGTCCACTAAGGCGGTAACTGCGTGGCCGTCGAGAAGCACGTCGTGATCGGTGGTTCTTTGTCTTGCGTTACAGTTAGGTCTTGGCGTCGGATCACGGCTGCGTCGCGTCGACCTGTGGCTGGTATGTGGCGTCGTCAGGGCGTCTTTCGCGGGCGTAGTCTTTGCTTCCTGACTTCGTCGGGACGGTGGCGTGTCGTTATTATGTCGTCTAGATGGTCCCTCCGGCGTCTTCGTCGGCGGCGGAGGATCTTCGTCAGTTCGACGAACAGCAACCGCACCTCCATCGGTTGCTGCTTTTAGTTTTCCGGATATGGGCTTCTAGACCGGCCCCGGGCGGGCCAGTGTATGGTCGGCGCTGCGGCGACAGGTAGCGGCCTGGTGACGGCGAACGGGACGGTCGTCGAGGGCACCACTGAGTGGCGGCGAGGTAGTCGGCAATACCGCGAGGTCGTTCGCCAAGCTGTGGTCATCATCGTCATCAGCCTGGTTATGCCCACTGCAGGGCAAAGGCCTCTCCCATACTTCTCCAACTACCCCAGTCATGTACTAATTGTGGCCATGTTGTCCCTGCAAACTTCTTAATCTCATCCACCCACCTAACTTTCTGCCGCCCTCTGCTGCGCTTTCCTTCCCTTGGAATCCATTCTGTAACTCTTAATTACCATCGGTTATCTTCCCTCCTCATTACGTGTCCTGTCCATGCCCATTTCTTTTTCTTGATTTCAACTAAGATGTCATTTACCCGCGTTTGTTCCCTCACCCAATCTGCTCTTTTCTTATCCCTTAAGGTCACACCTATCATTCTTCTTTCTATAGCTCGTTGCGCCGTCCTCAATTTAAGTAGAACCCTTTTCGTAAGCCTCCAGGCTTCTGCCCCGTACGTGAGTACTGGTAAGACACAGCTGTTATAAACTTTTCTCTTGAGGGATAATGGCAACCTGCTGTTCATGATCTGAGAATGCCTGCCAAACGCACCCCAGCCCATTCTTATTCTTCTAATTATTTCAGTCTCATGATCCGGATCCGCAGTCACTACTTGTCCTACGTAGATGTATTCCCTTACCACTTCCAGCGCATCACTACCTATGGTAACTGTGGTCGCGGCGCGCTAACGGCGAACCCTCGCAGCCGAATTTCCCGGTATGGGCATCGGCGGTAGACGTGACCCGCTTCTCCGCAGTGGTAGCACAGTGTGCGGTGGTCAGGAGCGCGCCAAATGTCCGTCTTCCTCGCGTAGCGGCGCTGGGCGACGGGCGGGCGTGCTGGCGGCGGCGGCGGTGGACGACGGAATCGTGGCGTTAAAGGTCCCTGGCGCGGTCGTGCAGCGGGGCCTTGGCGGTGGGTGACTGCGGCGTAGGTCATCGCTTCCGGCTGGGGCTACCATGATTCTGGTTGGTTTTCTGTTGTTTATTTGTTTATTGACAAAACAACGCTCAAGAGCGGTTTGTCTTGGTGCCAAGGCAAAAGGCGGCACTAAAAGCCACCTGACTAGGCCTTTGACACCAGACAGCACGCGCAGCACACAACATAAGCGCAACATGCTTCAAAACACACTGCAAAATATCAAGCACATACAAATAAAAATGCATGTATAGAGTATCAAGCAAGATAAAGCAAGATAAGGAAGAATGACAGAATTAGTCGTTGGAGTTAGTCGCTGGAATTAGTCGTTGGAGTTCCTGAGGTTGCACCTCACGAACGCCAAGGAATCGCTAAAACTCATCTTTGACGATTTCGGCGATTTCAGCGACTTGAGGCTGCGACTTAGGGTACAACTTCTGCAGCTCTTCCCGTACGACCGCTCTGATAGTCTCGCGCAGATCGTCGGTGGCGAGCGATTGAATTCCTGTGTATTTCGTAGAGTTCCTGCACCGGTTGAATTGCCGGTTCCGCATTTCGAGTGTCTTCTCGATGCTGGTGGGAAAGATTACAACTTCAAACTGTCGCTACTGTTACAACCCAGCCGCTTCTGTGGAACACTTATTCTGCGAGCTAGCCGCAATATGATTAAAGGAAAATCCATTTGCTTGAGAATTTGAGCCACATGTACAGAGGTACATTTCCCAAAACAAAATTACTCAGTGTCAGACACATGTTTTGACAGATCAACGGTATTATTTTGTAAACAGCAACCTACACTGTAAACAGGTTTGACCCTTTTAGGGAGTTTTGGCCTCGTTGCATAACTTCAGCCCTTAAGGGAGGACAATATCCTCCATTCGAACGGAGTTTTTTTTCACACCCTTGTGTTTGGTGGTGTTATGGGGAATTATGGGAGTTTTTAATTCTCCTTTGAACACCAACCCCTGAGTGGTTGCAGGAGTCTATATGGGGAATTATGGGAGTTTTTTAATTCTCCTTTGAACACCAACCCCTGGGTGGTTGCAGGAGTCTATATGGAGAATTATGGGAGGTTTTTAATTCTCCTTTGAACACCAACCCCCGAGTGGTTGCAGGAGTCTATATGGGGAACGTTGGGAGTTTTTCATTCCTCTTTTGAACACCAGAACTATGGAAGTTCTTATGAGGAGCTTTGGGAGGTTTTACAAGTTGACATGGGTATTTTATTTTGCTTCTTATGGGAATTTATAGGAGAAGCGATGGGAGTTCTTACGTACATATTTTCGGAAACGTTTCGCTTCTTAAGGGCGTTTTGAAGGATACCTTTGGGAAATTATTTTACCTCCTTGTAGGAGTGCTTAGGTGTAAACGTGGGAGCAACCGTTCCCATATTTTGGGAGCTCTGCTTAAGGGAGCACTTATGGATAGTTTTGAGAGTTCGATTTTTGCTTTTTATGGGAACATATAGGAGAATGCTTGGGAGTTAATTTTTACAGCTTTAGGGAGCTGTTTTACTAAGGGAGTTTTAAACAGATGTTTTGGGAGTGCATTTTAGCTCCTTATTAGAGCTTTTACAGGTAGGTCTGGGAGTTTATTATGCACTTTCTGGGAATTTTACGCGGTTGAAGGGAGTTCTTTTTGTGTGTGTGTTTAGTAGATTGCATCTGACGAGTGCAAAAACCATGACAAAGCAATAAAATGTCTGAAAATTTATTGCAGTTCCAGAATCAAATGTGCCAGCATGATAGTACAATCAATGACTATTAGCATAATGAAAGTGAAATAATTCAATAAATTGGATACAAACAAGCAAACCAGTTTGACAGGAAATTCAAGCATATTGCAAGCTTCAGTACAGTTGAAAATCCACAAGTGCAGCCAAGACTGAAATTCAGCGGCTCAAAACATCATGAGCTATTGGGCAGTCCTTGCATGCATTAGAACAGGCCACATTTGTTTTTGCATGTAAAAAGCATGCTACAAAAATGATGCAAAGGAGGCCAGACAGCACCAATGACCTAGAACATAATGAAAGTACCTTTGAATACCTATGCTATTTCTAATAGACATCTACGTACAACTTATTCTCTCATGTAACACACAGCTGCAAAGAAAAAGCAGAGGTGGTACCACCCACTCTGAATCAATTTCCGTACCTGAAATTCAAGCTTGCCAGCTAGAGAACATGACAAGTTCACAGCAAAATGGGCATAATGTGATAACAGTAGACAAACAGGTGATATCTCAGGCTGAAGTTAATTCAACAAGGGGACTAGTCGTCGTCAGGGAAAGAAAATCCAAGCAGACAATTCCAGCTCACACTTACTTGCATACACAGATGTCACTACATAGGTTTGTGTTGTGATGCCCCATGACCAAAGTCAGCATCAAAGAGGTTCATTAAAGAGTGGCACATATGCAGTGGCACACACCCAGTGTACATACACAAGTTTGTGTCAAAAAAGTTAATTGGAGAGCTGCATCTACCCAGTGGCCCCAAGTGCTCGTAGTAGCCCCAGGGGCACATACTGAATTTCCACAAATATAAGGAGTTCTTTTTTTCAAAATTTCTGGCCTCAGAAGACGCCTCGCATTATATAACTGACATAGACACAAACAACAAGATCACTCAGAAATTGGTGCCAGCAACCTGCCAAACTCCCATACTTCTACACACCTTGCTACCCCAACTAAACCCCCATGGTGAGCATTTAAACTTACCTCACCTTCTCTATGCACTCACTCATTTTGCTGGATATCCATGGAGTGGAGAAAAGTGAACTATATAAGTACTGCCAAGGAAAACGGTTGTTACCCTAACGAAGAAGTCCACTTCTCAAAAAAATTTCTCCACCTGATATAACACTTGTTCGACCTCTGCTGATCACCTTCAGCTGAATATTGCATATCACACAAAGCAGCAATTCAACTATAATTTTTAGTTTTATAATGAAACAAAAATTTCTTAGGATGTGAAAGAAAATATGATACAGGAACCCTTAACAGTATCCATAAGTGTGAAATTTTTAGACAGGCAAAGAGGCAAACACTTTGCCACCAGGGCACATATAGGCGTCATTACATTTTCTCTGCAAAAAGCCTTAACACCCCGACGACAGGTGGTGTTGCATTGAGCCATGCATGCATTTCAAAAAATAGGCATATTGTATTTTCTTCTTCCGCAAGATCAAGGCAGGCAGGCTGTGATGCTGTGCAAACAGTGGTGGCCTTCAAAAGGGAAGGAATCCACACAAAAAGCCATGGTACTGTTGAGATGGCAGTGCATGATAGGGAGCATTCTGGAAAACCAAACGTAAATAGATTATGTACTATTGTATTGCAAACAGACACCGCATGAATATTTAAACATAGCATCACCAATTATTCAACAGTGCTGGGCCATTGAATGCTACCACTCCAAGTGCATCTTGGCCACATCAGATTTTAGGAAAAATTACAGCCCATTGTACAGTTGCAGACTGGATGAAGTGGAGAGTATGACGAAAGCCCGTCTGGTCGGGATGATGCATACTAAAAGGAAGAGGTCCAGACACCGACCAAAATGTTTAAAATAGTTTTTTACGTTTTCAAATTCAAATAAATTCAAATAAGTACTTTAAACCATTTTGGTCAGTGTCCGGACATCTTCCTTTTAAGTCTCAGAATGCACAAACAGAATACTTCGCGAAAATTTCACATGGTGTGAGTATCGTTATCTTGTAGGCTAAGGTTGAAACATCACGGCACTGACAAAGCTACAAACAAGTGTTTCTACGAATGACCACAAGGCCTTCCAGAATGTTTCATTATGCTAGATACACCATTAATGTTTTTTATCTGCAAAGAGTACCTTCTTATTCTGACTTAAGTATAATAGACCTTCGAGCAATTTCTGAAAAGTATTTTCATCCAGCTCGGGTGGTTTATAGGCGCAAATAACCAATTTAGGAACTCCCCTTTTGTAGTGAAGAAAGCTTATATTAAAAAAACCTATAGCTGCAGTGATTAAAAGTTTCTGAAATTTTGAATCAACTCTTTATATCTGCAGAAACTCTTTAATTAGGTATTAGGACGCCTTGCAGCACTGACAATGAAAGGAAATCATGACAACATATTACAAAAACTAATAAAATGAATGTGTTCTTGATAATATATGTTGTTGTATCATACACAGATTATACAAAACACCAGCAGTAATGTGCATATCTTCAGAGTGCACACACAGTTCACCAACGTAATAATAAATACAGGTCAACATCATAAAGCAACACATAGGTACCGGCGTTTTTCTTTCACATTGGCCTAAAAACCAATCACATGAGCATTCAGCCATCATATAAGCAGCACCTGCTTGCATGAATTCAAGGAACTTTCAGATGTGCAAAATCGTTTAGGAGCTTTTAAGCAATAGGCATGACACTACTATTATGGTTAGTTTGTTGCCTGTAAGTGGTAAATCAAGTGAACTGCTAGTTGTCCTTCCAGTGAAGGATATTGCAGAAAATGTGAGGACAAAAAGATTATAGTAGCTATTTGGAACTCATGAATGTTAAGAAGATAACATGCAATGTTACCATGCTGACAGACAGTCAGATAAAAGATGATACAAAGAAAATATTATATATAGATTACACAGATGCAAGCATTCTGCTTCTTTATTGCTGCAAAACTCGGCAGTTATAGAAGTGCTTCATCCCCTGAAAAATATTTTTAGCAATACATTCACTATGGAGTTCTATTGAGGATGCATCAGATTTGCATGCTACAAGTGGTTTGAACTGTTCAGAGACAGACATCTGGCTTGTAAACGCAAGAGCATGACGAAATACTGCAAGTGCTCCAGAAAAATGCTTGATAGTAAGGGAAATGACAAAAAGAAGAATGTGGATGAAAAGACCAAACTGCCCCAAAGTCTAATTTTAGCACTGTAAGGTTTTATAAAACATAATTACAGTTTAAGACAAAACAAAATACCAACATGATATGCAGAGAATGGGTACTGGACATCAAGCAACCTCACTAAACAATGATTACATACATAAAAACGACACATTTGCAGGAAATTTCACAATACACGACATAAACTATGTGATTCATGATGCACCCATGTCATACATCATATTGTTCAAGTAACCAACTTCTTTATTCAAGACCCCTGTAGAAGGTTTGTTAATGCAGTTATTGGTTTCTTAGATGGAAAAGACCTAGTATACAAATCTGCACTTCCGTGCCTTATATTTGCAAAGTGCATGTGTACAGTCACAGTTTGGCACAGTTTGGCATGTTTTGCAATGTTTTGTGAGATATCCAGATGCTGTTACCACCTACATCTGTGCACAATGCTCCTGCAGCCTGCCATTACCACAAATCCTGGTCTATCCTATATAATACCCCAGTCACACGGGCACTTTCAAAGTCCTTTGAACCAAAGATCCTTTACTTCAAGGGAGAATGTGCACTGTCACACAGGCACAGCAAAGGAGCCCTACTGGAAGGGGGCTTTGAGTCAAAGGAGTGTGCGTTTGTCCTTTGAAACCTCAAGGCAATACTCCCAAGCCTAGAGGGCGTCTGACAGTAGAAAAAATAATCTAAAGATATGGAAGTTCAATTTTTACCTCTTCAGAACGAGCTTATAAGTACTGAATACTGTTACTAAAGTACTAAACACTTTCGGGACACCCGCAATCTCCATCATGAAAGCGCTGGTACAGCAACACCGGCCCGGCCTGTCGTCAGCAGCTACCTCGACACAACACGGTTGCCATGTGCGATTTGGTTCTTTGGTTAGTGGCTGCTAGGCATTCCAGTCTCCTTGGCTTTTTTCTGGACATATTTCCTTGTCACTTTTGTTTTTTAGTTTTTACAGCGTTTACGTGTACCTACCGCTACCTAGCCACAACGAACGGAACAAAGCAGCTGAAGCAAAGGCAACAATGAATAATCGACGCCAATGTGCGGTGTACGAAGCGGTACACATGGTGGCCATCATTACAATAAATACATCTGTTTGTGATAAAGTAATGCCTTTACTACGTGTGCATTTTGTTTTGATGTTTCTATGTATTAGGAAAAATAAATGTTGCTGAAAAAAATGTGACAAATTTATTATAAGACGCATTGGGCCATATTTTTTTATTACTTTCAAGGTGATGGTAGCGCTAAGGATACATTGCAGTTTCTGTTAAAAGCTTCAACGGAGACTACCTGGAGGCCATGTAGCACCGACATATATCCGTTGAACTAATGTCTTTGAAAGCTCAATGCTCCTTAACTTCAAAGGACCTTTGGCATGCTCGTGTGACGGGTATAACACTTGCTGCTGAAGGCATTAAAGGCACTCAAAGGTGCCTCAAAGACAGGCTGAGCATTCTACGCAGGTTAGCGTGTTAGCAAGGCCTGAAACACTTGCAGGACATTGTAAAAGATGTCAATACATGGCAAAATACAACAGCACAACATAATCAGAAAATGTAAGGCTAAAATTGCACAGATATATAAGGGCCTCCAGACAAACCGATAAATGCAATAGCACACCTTCTATTGAAATCTCGAATATAAAAATTGATTACTTGAAAAAGATGTATGGTACATGCAAAATAGAATGAGTGATGTATCTTATATGTCACGTATAGTCAAATTTTGCTGCAAATTTGAGCATTTCATGCATGCATATAATCGCACTCATGTACTAAAACAAGTTCATGTGTAGTGCTCATCCTGTGCATTTCATGTGTTTCATCTTATAGTGTAGTAACTATGTTTCCTAATGCCAGTAACCAACTCTCCCAGCTTTCAGCAATAGTATGCAAGATTATTTATTCTTAGAAGTATGATAGCATGAAGAAGCAAGGATAAAGACCTGTCAACAGGACTAGCATCAACTACAAGCTGATTTGGCTCCTGGATGGAAACAAGTATTAGTAACCGTAATCATTATCAATGTTTCAATGAGGGAGTGGGTGAACCCAGAACTTGCACAAATAACTACAGTAGCCACATGGCTGAACATATGAGCCATGGGTGTTTCCCTATCTTCCAGCACATGAGGTTAGTTGCAGAGCCCTGACAGAGCTGAGAGGGAAGTGATTGTGGTTTTCCACATTAGCAAATAAAGATCGACATGTGTCGGAAAATAATCACCATCTCTCATCGAAAACATGTAATTTTTATAGAGCACTTATCCTCAATTCATTACACAGATTGCGTTAGGTGACTAATTTGTTTTACTACTGTTCTTAGTGCCCCATACGAGATTAACCTTTTCCATGCCAATCTTATTTTCAGAAAACCACTGAAATTTCTAAAATATGTTTATTAGCTATTCTTTGTGAAGAGTTTTTATTACTGCAATATCAGCAGTTCGTTTAAAATTTTCTGCTGCCTTTTACTAGCTGTTTATCATGTTTTTAGGTTGCAAACAGACAAGGACGCAGAAACTGTCTACATGAAGCATATTTTTTTAAAGAAAGTCAAGCGTGCTTTTGTTATCCTCCATGAAACATGTTATTGCAGGAAGAAAGGTGGTTAACCGAGGGCCCCGATTTTTATTAGTCATATCATAAGAAGCCAACAAACACTGACACCAAGGACAACATAGGGGAAATTACTTGAGCTTAATAAATGAAATAATGGAACGATAAATTAATAGAAATGAAAGTGGATGAAAAAACAACCTGCCACAGGTGGGGAACGATCCCACAACCTTCGCATTTCGCATGCGATGCTCTACCAATTGAGCACCGCGGCGCCGTTTACCGATCCACTTTCATGGGTATTTATGTTTCCTTGTAGAACCCTGGGAGTATTAGCCAGCATTACCACTCACAGACCTTGGCAGCGGACATGGAACATCCTTTCTGCCGCAGGCGTCACGAGAACGTGATCTTTTTTTAGTGAAGGCAACCGGTCAATAAACCCACACATGCTACCTGAAGGCATCAATGTTGCCTGATTCGAGATACTCGTTATGTAATAAATGAGAAGAAAGAGGGTTAACCGAGGGCCCAATTTTTACTAGTAATATCATAAGAAGCCAACAAACACCAAGGACAACATAGGGGAAATTACTTGAGCTTAATAAATGAAATAACGAAATGATAAATTAATCGAAATGAAAGTGGATGAAAAAACAACTTGCCACAGGTGGAGAACGATCCCACAAGTTCACTTTCTTTTTTTGGGGCGGGGGCAAAAACTGAACACATAACTAATCACTGATCTATCATGCAAGTGGTGTTTGCCTATCTCAATAGTCTATATAAAGACAGAAAACTAGGCTCAGGTGTTTTTATCTCTAAAAGAAAAGACAAGCTTTTATACGGCAACCTATCAACTTGAAGCCCACGGTAGTAGTTCTCTTCTATGGCATCTAGCTGTTGAGCACGAGTCAAATAAAAATTAATGCAAATGTATTAGTGTTCCATGCTTTTAATGCATGGAAAAGGGACACTAAAGGAAATTAATGAGTTAAGTTAGATTAAAGGTTAGCCTTTTGTAATAACAAATTCATCATTTATACCAAGAACAGAGCTTTTATAAGCAAGAAAATTAGAGAACTGGAACATCAAAGGGCACCAACTAATATATTGAACCAAATTCTGTAGTTTTATTTGCCAAAACCACAATATGATTATGAGGCATGAAGTACGAGGGATTCTGGAATAATTTTGACCCCCTTGGTTACTCTACTGTGCATACAGTGCAAAACACACATGCATTTTTGCATTTCACATCTATCAAAATGCAGCTGCCACAGCTACAATTTGATTATCCACCATCAGGCTTGGCAGCGCAACACCAAACAGCCCAACTCAGAGCCCATGCTTGTCAGCAACCTTCTGCAGTGAGTGCATCACTTGGTGCTCACGAGGCAGTACTTCCAGCTGCTTCAGCTGCTTTAAAGTGTGCGCACTGCTGGCTTTTGCTGTTTTACAGCCCTTAAAGCCCAACTACAACAAAAGTTAGGACTGCATAAAAAAATGATTCAAACAGTGTAAATACAAAACAGCATTCTAGCAATCTTGATACCGAGACTGAAATTAATGCCACAATTACCAGTAACTGGCAGTGAGGCATGACTCAGATTGCAGGGCACCTTAGTGTGGCCTACGAGATAAGGGACCACCTGCAGCTGCCTGCAGTGATAAAAACCTGGAGGCGATGTGGACTCTCGTCATAGCCACTAACCACCAGGTTCATGTGTCGTCTGCTAATAGAGTATTAAAAGAATATCAAAAATAAAACTATATACCAGCCCCGCAGCTTTGCCAAGATCACTACAGTAGTATTTACTACTAATTTATTACCAATATAGCCAAAGTGAAATTCCATTGCATTTGGAATTTAAGCTTTTGCAGTAGGGGTTTTGAGATGTGATAAACGCAATGCTCCTGTGCTTTGTGACATTACATCACTAGATATTTGACAACGCCGTGGTTCTAAGTGTTTTTACATACATCGATATCTTAATTCTTTTACAACCTAACTCTAATATGAGACATGAGAATACGGTAGATAACATTTGAAATGTCTTTAATGGGCACGGAAAAGGACTAACCTTTACACATGAGACACGCATGGTGAAAGCATTGTAAGCAAGGCTCCCACGTGTCTTTAAATAATTTTTCACTTTGGTCGGCGTCAGTTCTGTTTTTTCCCTTGACTCTTCCTAACTGGACAAGACTTCGTCAGACTCAACTTCATTAACCCATTGACAATATGCTGCATATCTTAGGTAAACATTTGATGCTCACCCTAACGCATGTTTCCTGAAGTTACCAACTAAGAGCAAAGAAAGGTTAGCTACTGTATGAACCAGCCTAAATCCATGTTAAGCCAATTGCCCAATGTGCCTTGAATAGGCTCTAAAAATGTGTATTAACACAAGGCGCAATAGATTTTGTGCTCACGTTGGCATGTTCATAACAGCTGGCCTCCCTCACTCTCATCATCAGAATCTCAGAATCCCTACTGCGAAAACTTCAGGATTGGAAAGCAGCAAAGGTAACAGTGCGCAGTTTGAAGCGGCCAGAGGCACTGCCTCATGAGCACAGCAGTTGCACTCACTGAAGGTTAATGACAAATATGGGGCCCCATTCGTGCTGCTGGTTCCGAAGAAGCAATCTAAGCTTTTTTCCCACGCTTGAGTGTAAAAATACAGCTGCTTTTAACAAAAGGCATGCAACACCGTTCATGAATTGTGCCATTGGAATGGTTTACCAAATAACCTCTTACTTCTGGTAAGCTCTACACAAGCCAAATTGGACGCTGCACTGATGAAAGGGCAAGAGAACATTTGCAGAATATAAAAACAAAGTAAGACCAATGTAGGTGAGCATTGTAACACATGCACTTGTCATCCACAACTTGAAATATATTCTTGGCAGAAGTAGAAACATGAATTCACAACCGATATCAGAAGCTCTTTTAATATCAAAGAATGACTGTGTAATTATTCTTTTTTTCTATTTCTCACAAGTATGTGTATGAATGTTTTTTGCTTTCGGTTTACACAGGTTGCTACACCTCAATTTGTTTGACCCTGTTCCCTTCTTTGCAATCTTTCCTCCCTCCCCCTCTTTTATGAACTTCCAGAGAGATTATATGAATAGTTCCTGCTTTCTTAGAAAACATGGCACACACGCGGTGGATGTGGAACATCCTTTCTGCTGCAGGCATCACAAGTACGTGATCTTTTTGGGTGAAGGCAACTGGTCAATAAAGCCCCACATGCCAACTGAAGGCATCAATGTTGCCGGAATCGAGACCCTTGTTATGTAATGAACGAGAAGAAAGCAGGTTAACCGAGGGGCCCGATTTTTATTAATCATAAGACGCCATCAAACAGAGGCACCAAGGACAACACAGGGAAAATTACTTGTACTTACTAATTCAAATAAAGAAATTATAACTTAATGGAACTGAAAGTGGATGAAGAAACAACTTCCCGCAGGTGGGGAACGATTCCACATCTACGCATTACGTGTGTGATGCTCTACCGATCGAGCTACCACAGCACCGTCTTCCCATCTATTTTCGGGGGTACTTATATTACTACTAGAACTAACCCTGGGATTGTTAGCCAGTGCCACCACTCACAAACCTTGGCGATAGATGTAGAGCATCCTTTCTGTCGCAGGCATCACGAGTATGTGATCTTTTTGGGTGAAGGCAACTGGTCAATAAACCCACACGTAGTACCTGAAGGCACCAATGTTGCCAGATTAGAGACCCTCGTTATGTAATGAACGAGAAGGGGGTTAACCAAGGGGCCCGATTTTTTACTGCTGGTGTAGTACACACTTTCCTGCGTTTAGGGTGATGCCAGCTTCTTGAAGGTGCTGAAGTACTTTGTGCAGTCGTGCATCATGTTCTGCCTTCGTGCGGCCAAACACTATTATGTCGTCTTGCAGACATGCTTGGCCGTCCAGGCCTTCTAGCAGTCTTAGCATTTCCCTGTGGAAAAATTCAGTTGAGGCGGAAATTCTGAAGGACAATCGGAGGAACTTAAAATGGCCAATTGGCGTCAGGAAAGTGTTGTACCTCTGGGACTCGGGTAGCCAGTAACCAATATCCGGCTATAGCATCAAGTTTGCTAAACCAGGCAGCTCCGGTGAGTTTGGCCAGGCAATCATTGATGGTGGGCACTAAGACTCATTCTCACAGAATGTTCTATTTTAACCCTCCAAAGTCACCGCAGATTTGAAGCTCGCCTCCTTTATTTTTAGCCACTATCATAATAGGTGCATGCCACTCTGCGGTTTTTTCGACCTTTATGATGACACCCAGGCTCTCCGTTCTCTCCAACTCACATTTGGACACTCGGCAACATGGCCAGAGGTACTCGCCCCGAGTACATAAAAGCACACCGCTTGGCATCAGGGAGTAGCGATATATTGTAATCGGTCCTGAGAAGGCAGGCCCAGGTCTGTAGCCAGGTAGAGGTAGTGGCATAAAATGTTGGCTGGGTCGCTGCCTTGCCTTTTGACTCCGCTACTTCTAGGAGACTTGGTTGGACATTGAAGGATTTGATTGCGGGGGGACGTCAAAAATGCGTCATGCAGCTTGTCTATTACATAAATTTGTTCTTGACACAACCAGCCATTTCGGCACACAGTAGCAGTCTAACCGTTGCTTTTTTTGGTCCTGCCGGGTCCGAGCAGCTGTTCTTTTGCTTGCTTCAGGTTTCCCGTGACTTGTTCGTCGTAGAGGCTTGTTGGCATGGCAGTCACATCTGCACCAGTGTCTACCTTGAAGCCATTGACCATCACATTGATTTTTCATGGCCCAGGATCCTGTTGGTCAGTTAATTGTCCAAGTAAACCTCTTCCAAAACAGCTTGGTATGTGCATTTTGTTCTGCTTTCTGGAAGCGGAAAAGCATATGGCAGCTGTGTTCCTTTTTACTGCAGGCACTGCATGTTTTGCCATTCGCTGTGCACATAGTGTGTGATGGTGAACCATAGGTGTCTTGTTGAGCCATACCACTTGCATGTCAGCGCAGTTTGGTCACGCTGGTTTTTACGAGGATTATTTGACTTTCCTTTGCTCTTCGAGAAGCTGTGCATGGTGTCTACAGCTTCAAGTAATTGTAGCTGTGGCCGTAGGTCCTTTTGCTGCTGTTTGATTGTTGCCATGTTGCGAGCAGCGTGACAGGGGCTTCCAGAGTAAGCTCAGCATTAAGTTGCAGTTTCTCACTTACCTACGTGTCTGTGGGACCGACCACGAGTCTATCACAGATCAGTTCCTCTTTCAGGGCGCTGTACTCAGAGGCTTCAGCTAGCCTGAAGAGTTCAGTGATGAACATATCGGCTGTCTCATGCACGTCCTGCTTCTGGCTGTTGAACTTTGCGCACTCGTATATCATGTTCATCCGTGTCAGGGAATTTTTTATGAACAGTGGCATTACTGTGTTGTAGTCGAGTTTCTCAGCAAGGCTAGGACGTCTTTGGCTTCACGACCCATGGCATAAATGAGTGTGTTCACCTGCATCTCGTCGTCGCCGTCTTTAGTCTGGAGATAGCTCTATAGCACTCCCTTCTCGTGAGCCACCGTTTCTACTCCTCGGGCTGCCGAAAATCAAGTTTTTCCGGCAGATTGACGACGAACGAGTTTAGTGGAGCTGCGTGCTGGGCTGTGGACACTGTAGGTGAAGCCATGGTTAGCAAAGTTTCGTATTCACCGCAGTGCGCTGTAGGTGTAGACTTCTATTTGCGTGGTGCATTTCTCACAGCGTTGTCGAGTATCCCACCGTTGCCTCCATGTCATGGTCGAGTGACGAGCATATGTGATTGACAAAACGTAAGTGTGAACTGGGAACTGTTTACTAGGTTGTGTATGCAAAACAAGCATGGCTACATGCCGGCTCGGCTTACACGGTCTGGTCCGCTCTCCCAGAGGCGTTGTTCCGCATCTTACATGACAGTGTACATAGCGCCATCTCGTTGCGGTAGCTCGCATGACACGGTGCACCAGTGTAACTCAATGGACAGCAACTTCAAAAAAAGTATATTTCGGAAGGCCGCCCAAGTTTAAACAACTCTCAGTTAACGTTAAGGCGATTTGCCCTCTTATTAACATGCACATTTACGCCACTAGACCGTAACCTCTTTGCTACATTTTAGCACAGTTTTGGTCCGAATTAAACACTGATATAACACAGCGGAAAAGTTACGAATAAGTGCCATAAATACGAAGAATATTCGAAGGGCATACACTATCATTCTTGCTAACTGCTCATTTGTTGAAATTCTGGCAGTATTCTGAATTATAATTTTTAAACGTGCTGCCCATTGAGTTATGATAATGCATTGCGGTGAAATTTGATAGACGGCCGCAGAGCCAATTCAACATTTCAGTTTCAACCACAGCTAGTTACCCATATGCTTTTCTTGGCTTCATTGCCTGCTGGCTTTATATGGTCGTGATTTTAAAAAAATGAAGCCCGTTTTCTTTCTCATTCATTCATGCTAGGGTTTGAAACCTCATAGCCTTGATGCCCTTAGGTAGCATGCATGGGTTTATTAGCCACATGCCTGATCTCTTCAGTTCAGGTGTTACGCGACACCATCGTGCAAAAAAAGATGTTCCACATCTGCCCACCATGGCTCTAAATGGCGCTGGCTAACACTCCCAGGGCATAAATACCATAAATACCCAAGTTAGCACAATTGGTAGTGCATCGCGTGTGTACTGCAAAGGTTGTGGGTTCAGTCACCACCAGAGACAAGGTCCTTTCGTCTGCTTTCATGACTTTCTTTCAATATTTTCTATATTTCAATTTCAACCACAGCTAATTACATCAACGCTTTTCTTGGCTTAATTGCCTGCGACCTTTATATAATCAGCAAATATAAGGTAACAAGAAAATTAAAATAAATAAGTGGAGGACAGGGTCATCGGTGTTCAAAGAAGCACCTTCCTTTTTGTATCATTAACCAACATGTGCGCCCAATAGGTAACTCCTCTACCTGCACATCGAATGACAATGCAAGAGATGCAGCTGGAACCCACAGTTAAATATATGTACAGCATACCAATGCATTTCTCCTCCGAAGGTAGAGAAGAGCACAGGTGCCTGTAGAGTTGCGTGCCACGGTTCCTCTTGCCAACCCATGGAAAGGAGCATAAGTGATGCTGTAGAGGTTGCTCCTTCAAGCAGTGTTCAGGTATCCATTCATAATCCTGCATGTAGTGTCCAATGTATTGTAGATATCAAGACAGCTTCAGTCCTGCAGCAAATAAAGTGATCAGTTCTAACCAAAATGTTGAGATGTAGGCACTTTGGCAGGCGGATGTTAAATGTTGAAGTTTCTGGGATGCCAGTGATAATTTCATTAAACATTATATGGGCCACTCATACAGGGATGGAAGCAGTCAAAGAAGTTTTGGAGCAGCTCTGGGAGGTGGCAAATTTGACACACTGGAGCATGAATTGCCCGTTTTCGAGCAGTAAATACATGTTTACATGAGTAGCTTGGTAAAGGTCAATGAGTGAAATACAGGTATATGAAGAAAAGGTGTTCCTTATTTTACTTTACAGAGCACTATTTGATTATGGCAGATCAGTTCTGTGGAAGCCTGCAAGGCAAGTAAAATTCATGACAGGAAAAATTTTCACCCACCCTACTTTAGCATGAAGCTACGAAGGAGACCTGTACAGGTTTCTCGGAAACCACCATTAAATTACATACTGGATGTGACAACTAACTGTGGCCAAGAAAAAAATTAATGAGTGCTTTCCGTGAACATCACCCACTCTATGTTGATAGGTTTATGTTTGTGCTACTCAAGTATATTTTTTCCATTGTGAACAAGCAATTAATATGTACTTGTAATGAATGTTTATTTCCTTACTTATCGAATATGGTGCCAATGCAAAGGTTGTGGAATACGCCGAGAAATGACCGATAACGGCGTTACAACGACCTAGTTCATGTGTGGTCTTTTTTTTTTTCCGACAAAAAACAAACAAACAAACAAGCGAATTTTTCTTTAGAAATTCACGTGACAATGCGCTCCGCATCAGTAATATAAGTGGTCTCAGACGGAAACAGTGTCATCAGCGCACTGCATATATTATGAATGTGCAAACCTGGGGCACAGTCTTGTAAAGGTTCGCAAAGCGAACTGTTACCAAGATCGCGCTACTTCGAATTTGATAGGGACTGTACTTGCACGCCAAAAACTGCTGACATGTCGAGAAAAAACTGCAGCTGCTCTTTCCCAGTGCCCCTATTTGACAAAGTTTTTGTAAAGATTGATGCAATAGTGCGCAGAAGCATTGTCACGGTAAGGGCAGTTTATTTTCACCTTTTATTTATTTCACAGGCTTTCATTTCTCATGCCTTCACAAATCCTAGGCTGTCTTAAATGCTGTTACCAGCCATTTGTAACCATCATACAAAGCTTTTCACTGACATCTCATCGATTAGGTAAATCAAGACACTCATCAGATACAGTGAACACCATTCGAGTAGTGCACTCTGGTAATTTTTCATTCTTGGCAACCTGCAGTTGAGATAGCAGAATATCGCAGAATAAATGTGAAGTGACGTAGTGGTCATTGCATGTTTGCGAGTATTTTATATCTGTTTTGACACACTGGTTGGAAAAAAGACATGAACGGGCATGTTAACTGCACTTGAGCTATGGTATACAAGTCTCCCTTGTTGTGCAAGGGCGTCTACATTAGACAGACGGGAAGGGGTATCAATGATTCATAATAAGGTTCGTTACAGCGCAACCTAAGACAAGGACAACAGAAGGTACAAAATGATGACACGGCGCTATTTTGTACCTTCTGTTGTCCTTGTCTTAGGTTGCGCTGTAACAAACCTTAGTATGAATCCCAACCAACTGGCCCAACTTGCCGTTCTGATGCGGTATCAACGATTGCTTGGGCGAGCATAGTTACAACCTTCATGAAAGTTAACGAAGTAGGCCCCTTGCCATGCATTGCAAGACTTGTGGATGCAAACTAGTTTTTTTAAAGAATGTGTCATCATAGGATGCAGTAACATTCAACTGATGCGCGAGATTACTGATCAGGCTAATGCCATTGCCAAATACGTTAGGGTGTGCGTGAGTACACCCTCCTTATCTTTATCAGGCAAGGAACTTTACTTTCTAAGTTGGTCGGCACGTTTTCAGTGAACTGCAGTCGTCTGCTTCTTGCAAGGCTGTTGTTTCAGTTGTTTTTCTCATGTGTGCTATGAGCGGCGCATATAATGTGCAGTAGGGTCGTGGAATAAGACCAGTTAGAAGTTAGTGCTCATCCTGTCACCTGTACTTTTTCTTCCATACTCAAACTGAGTTATGCTAAAGCAAGACAAGAATCCATTCAGTCAGTTTGTGCCTTCGAACCAGTTCACCTCCACAGTGCACAATGATGCTACTATAAAGGGACATTGAAAATATTGTTTATTTTCTTTGAATAAATAAAGTTTAGTATGAAGTTTCACACTGCATTTTGCAAGTTTTAATTACCCTAGTATAAATTTGTATTCTAGAATGTGAAGGATGAAAACAAGCATTTCCAACCTTACACATTTCCAATGACATCTAATCACTACAACTTAGAGGAAAGGCGCTACGATCTCAAACAGTCGCAGCTTCTATCCGCGGTTGTTGTATATAAAGGCATTACGCACCGAGAGAATATGGTCAAATCTTAAAGCTAAAACTGCGGTAAAGGCTTGTACCAACACGCTTAAACAAGGGAGAACATTTAAAAACACATAGTGCGGAGGTAAAAAAAATAGATCATGGAGTTTTACTTGCCAAAACTACAATCTGATTATGAGGCACGCCATAGTGGGGGGACTCCGAAATAATTTTGACCACCTGAGGTTCTTTAACGTGCACCTAAATCAAAGTACACGGGTGTTTCCGCATTCTGCCCCCATCAAAATGCGGCCGCCGTGGCCGGGAATCGATCCCACGACCTCGTGCTTAGCAGCCCAACACCATAACCCCTAAGCAACCACGGTGGGTACAGTGCACAGCTGTGAAAATGTTTCCTATACCAGAAATAAGTTTTTGGCCAGGGGCTCAAGAACCGGGGGAATCGCGCCCTGTCTGGCGCTGTTCACAGTGCCACCTCAGCCAACTGGGACATTTGCACGCGAGAACGAGAGCACTAAGTCCGGCCATGGCTGGTAAACCCGTATGACGATACATTACCAAAATATACAGTAACTAAAACAAAAGGACGCGTACAAACGAGATGTGTCTTTTTTATTCAACTGACATATTATCTTCGCGCCTTCTCCCCCTTGTACGATATAGAGGTTACACAGTTCTGCTTATTCTATCGTCTTACATCATGCATGCGCACTGAGCACATCAATGCGTTCTGGATATCACAGAAGCCGTTGTTCACGGCGTGAGACTCACGATAGCGAAGTCAAATGCGATTCTTCTAGAAATAAAGAAATTGTTTGCCTGCGACAAACTTTGCAAACAAGAAATAAAATACGAGCTTACCAAAATGCTTCGTCCAGGTTGGTCGCGGCACGCAGTTCGTTGGCGTTCACCGTTGCGCATTACGCCGTGTTGTTAATCACGCCGCCCTCGCTTGTAGGCGTGAGAAGAGCATCAAAGTATTATTCTTTTCTGTCAAATACTGCTGCTTCGTAAGTACAAATAGAAAATTTTGAGTTGTCAAGCCTACCCCAGCATACTGGCACATAACAGCTCCCCGCGCTCAAATCTCGCTGTGAATTCGAATTCGCGCTGCGTGCATTTCGATGAGCTGTTGGGGCGCCACCTAGAAGAGTTTGAATATGGATAAAAACGAAACAAAGTTCTAACATATGTCCGTCTAGATTATTTTATATTCATTTATTTAAGATATAAGGCACATGCTGTTTAGAAAATACTCACGGCAAACAATGTTTTAGTTTAGTTTCTTTGGCCCCTCGGCCCCTCCGATTTATGTCCATTGTCAGCTGGCCTGCGGCCTTTAAACGATATTCCTTACATATTGTGGCTCAATGTCGAGGACATTAAACCTGGTTGAATGGGGTTTAAATGGAGGGACAATATTTCGTTTTGTAGAGTATTGCTGCTGGGGGTAAAGCGAGAAATAGGCTGCTTCTCGTCGGCAAAAGGAGCCGGACGAGCAAGTCACGAAATGCAAGAAAACGAACGGCTTGCATGATTACTAGTACAGTCTCGCTTGGTTGACCAGTGAGAAACAGCATAATTAACAACCTAACAAATACAATGGACAGCCGCCAAATCGTTGGTCAATTAGACATGTTAATGATGAGTCAGAGTGGTTGTTATTTCGTGTTTGTACGTTTGTAAACGTGTTGTGCAAAGCTTCGTTTATTCGATGTTGTGCCCCATTTCCACCAGAAAAAGAAAGAAAAGCGGCGTGTTTCTGTTGACGCGGCACGCGCAAGTGAAACGGATTTACGGGCAAGCCGCGCGTGTCACGTTCACACATATATCGCTCAATAAAGCATTCCGGCGGTATCGATCGACATACCAGCCGCACCACTGGTGGTAACGGCTATAGTGGTACCGGTGGTAATAAGGGGAGCCGAAAGGACCTAGAACCTCAGGGCACTACAAGAATATATTTCATGGTTTCACACCTGCTTACTGCAAAAGTGTACAAAGTACATGCATGGTATAGCACTGTACTCGTAATGCAAAAATAAACGAATTAAAATTAATTTGTAAACTAAGAAACCAAGGTGAACCTTCAATAATTCACGAACAGGTAGGTTCACACTCAACTGACTCATGAAACAGTATGCTAGCTGTGCCAAGAATCTTAATTAGTCGAGCAATTAAGGGTGGTGACTGTCATGTGCAATGCCTTGGGGAAATGCATGCAGAAGTAGGACAATAGCTGTTGCTCTGTCTTTGCTCATGCCCTATCAACTGATTAATCACTTATTTATTTGTTTATTTTTATTTTCACATACTGTAGTTAATTGAGCTATCGCAGAAGTGAGTTTGTACATTGCATATAACAAAACATTTTTCTGCACAAATCAACTTCAATGCCTTAAAAAACATGATAACTTCAATATAAAAGATACAATCAGTATAATAAACGCAGCATGAATCAAGTAAATACAAAGATTTTTCTAATTTACCTAGTTTCACCTGGGAGTAAGTTCCATCTTTCAATTGTATGAGGAAAGCTATACTTAAACAGGTTAGTATGCAGTTGAAATGGTGCAAGGTTAAGTTTGTGGCTATTCCTAGTAGGTTTCAAATTATCAGGAGACAGATAGTTGTTCTTTAATGAGTAGTGTGGGGTGTTATTTGAATTATGCAACAATTTAAGGCATTCATAATCACGCCACTTGGACAGAGGTAGTAAACCGATTTGTTGTTTATTTAAGTCATTATTCCAAAAATTGGAGAGTTGGAATTTCCCCTCACAAGGCGCTATTGGCAATAAAATCACCTACAGTGCTTGTCGAATGGGTGCCGCAGTGCTACAGTTGACCTGCAAAGACGGGGCCGAACCCCTGCTTAGAAAATGGAAGAGAGGCCGAACTCTCTCGAGCCCTGGCTAACTTTGAGCACTGACTGTGTTGAGCGGTATACTATATATTGTACTACCACACAGTACAATGATGTATATTAATGATTAATACAGTAATAATAATAATAATAATAATAATAATGATTCAGATCTGCTACCATATCTGCATCTCCTTCTTTCATGCCACAGAAAATGTCTATGGAATTCTTGCTGTCAAATCAATAAATATATACTTCAGAGCATTGTTGCGTTGTCGTGACAGTGTAGAATAAGGCACTGGGAACATCACTTCACAGCATTAAATCTTTATCGGTCAAACCTGTGCTCAGAAAAACATGTGGCACTCAAAGCACAACAACCCAGCGGCGAGCATGGTGTGTCAAGCGCGTCACATGATTCGTCAAAGGTCGTAACATAATTGCTGGTGCTATATATATATATATATACTTTCCGCGAAGTACAACACTATTTGCATCTCACGTTGACTGATATCTTTCAATTGTTAGTAGGTGAAATGCAATCCACAGAAAAAGGATAAACAATTGTATGCATATCTATCAGTATAATCACGGAGTATCAGGCTGGGCATCAACCAAACTGATTCTTAATATCTGTAACTGTGGCGAGGAAAGCATATGTCGCCTTGAAGAAGACAAGTCCACTTGTTGAAACGTTGGCTCCTGCTTTCATCTTGTTCTCGGTTTGCTCATCGTCTTGAATTTCCATTTCCCGCCTTCCCCATGTTTTCCCTGGGTTTGTATACATGGTATTTTAACACGCAGCCTAAAAGATTGCAGATTCTTCTCCTATAAGCATAGTTGGTACATAATTGTGAATCAGCAACACACTAAAAAAACGTTTTCTTCTAGCATAACACTGAAGCATACAAAGTTGAAAATTTACTGTGCCTACCTGGGCGTCATTTCACATATTTAAGAGGTGAATCATTTTCCTTTGTGTACATGTGCATTGGACTAGCTCCCAGATCAAACTATATGTCATCAATCTGCACAGTTGGCACAGTAGGAATTCACAAGACAAATTTTAGCACAGTGCACATTGTTTACACTTTTCTGCATTTCTGTATGCAAGATATAACACTACAATTTCCGCTGAAGATACTGTGCTTGTTGTGCAGGCCATGTTTTGATGCTAATGGATGGCACCTGTATAATCATGTAAGACTTTTGTGAATATATTGGCACAGCAGCACCTTCTGTTATTTTGTATGTATATTTCTGACCAGCAACACAACCAAGCAGAGGTATATTGTGCTGTAGGCAAAACAAGTGGCCACTTAGATTTGGCAGCTCTAGATGGGCACATCGCATCTAGTCGTTCCTAACCCCACTTTAACATTTACATTTCACCAATGGCAAAGGACAATGTTGGATTCCGTAAAATATCCAATTTCAAATGCACTATGGATGACTGACTTTTGAAAGAACAATGAAGTGATGCCTGGAAACCTGTGTACCAACTTTCTTCCCATATTAGTTACTATAATGCCTTACAATTTGTCTTAAAATTCTTCATATGGTGCACCTAAATTTGGTGCTAGAGTGGAGAGGAGTGCAGTAGTTTGACTTTACCTAGGGTGGCAAAATGCCTCACAACAGTGTTGCAGCACTCAACGGTGCCCTTAAAGGCATCAGTTGCGCCCATCACATAACAGGGGCAGGGGGAGTACAAACACAAATGAGATTACAAAGAAATAGTTACAACAAATAATAGGACAAAGTACAGAACAAAGGTATGCTAACATTGTTTAGGTATTAAGAAACAGAATGTAAGAAATCATAAGAATTGCAAAACAAAAGTTATGCACACAGCAAAATCAAATGTTGAAAATATGCATGCACACATAAACTACGGTATTAATACAGGTATTTATTAGTAACTCACAAAAACAACTAAACAAGAATGTAATAAAAAAGGCAACTAATTAACAGTGTGTAGCACGTCGTAAAATTTTAATGTCAGATTCCGTGGCAATATCAGAGGGAAAGCAGTTCCCTTCAGTGATGGTGCAGGATATAAAGGAGCATGCACATTGTAACGTGCGAGATGGTGTACGCTTGAATATGAGGTGGTGATCCCGGCATGAAAATACGACAGGTGGTGACTGAAAGAAATCATTGTGAAGAGAAGTACGATTATAAAGTTTGTCAAGCAGGCAAAGACGCACTGATTTGTGGCGAAGGGATAGTGCTTGTAAATCAGTACGTGCTTTTAATGATGACACGGAAGTGTAAGATGAATAGTCGGAAAATATAAAGGTGAGCAGCCCAGTTTTGAACAAATGCAATCTCGTCAACAATGTTTACCTGCCAGAGTGCTATATTAGCGATGTGTATTCGAGCTTTGTGTGGATTAGTGTAGTGTAAGCAAGTTTATGTATGTTGACAAAAGCATGCTTTAGGTTTAATTTGATGATGCCAAGAGAGTGGTGAGCTGCTGCAAAGATGGAGTAAATGTGGTGGTTTCATGCTAAGTCGTAATGTAAATGAAAACCTGTGCTGGTAGTTGAATGTTAAACTGGGATCTTCGAAATAGTCGATGACTTGTGAATTAATAATGTGTTCCATAAGTTTGCGAATTGTACTGGTTAATGATATTCATTGGTAGTTAAGGGGTGATAAACACTCGCTGGATTTGTAGAATGGGATGACTTTAGCCACTCACCAGTCTTAAGAATGAACCCAGGGGGTATGTTGCGACACTAGCTGGGACACATTCTTGAGTAGCTTGTTATTAAATTTGCTGTGACCTGTTGTAGATGAAGTTTTTAATCTGTTCAGTAAGGTAAAAATGCCCGACCCACTGATAACAATTTCAGACATGTCAGATTGCATGGGGAAGTCAGGGCATGCAGTGATGTCTTCACATTTGGACACTCAACAAAACATTTCATTTAGTAACTGCACACACTATAACTCAGGAACTACATCACCACCAGAATTAGGATTATGTCAGGCTGTGAATAGGGGTTTATTACGTGCCATAATCACTGTTATTCATAATAAATCATAGCTGTAAACCTGTTGACGTGTGGATTTTAGTAGCATCTGGCATTCTTTGTCACATAATATGTATCTTTGCCATGTCTTGGATTTGTTTTTTATTTGCCATTCTATAGAGCGCTTCATATTATTTATGAGGTGCTGCAGGCATTTATTGAATGTTTTTTGCATCTAATGCTGAGAAAAAGGACGAATATTTTCATAAGATTTGCAAAGGTGGCTCTAAACATAACCTAGTTCTCTTCAATAGCTCGACTGTGTCTGCAAAGGTGGCTAATTAACAATTATGCCGAGTAATGTTGGCCCTATTGTAGCACCTAATGTGTTTAGTAGTGTTTTCTTTTTTGTTAAAGAGAAGTTAAGCAGACCTGCTATAACTGCATGATCAGACAGCCCGTCCAGGTGAGTAATGCCGGAACAGATTAGAGGATCGCTGGTCGAGATGAGGAGGAGGAGGAATAAACATTTATTTTTGAAACAGTATCCCGGGTTATTATCCCGGGTGGGCATGAGCTTAAGTCCCAGTTCTACTCTAGGTGGGAGGTCTCCTCATTCCAGGAACCCTCTGGCCTTCGCTGCCTCCTTGGCCCTGGCGACGAGGTGTCATTGTTGCTCCAGGCCCTCGGAGACGAGCTTGGCCTCTCACGTTTCAATGAGGTCTTCGCTTTCTTGTCTGGCGTTATATTCTTTCGGTGAAGGCGATGCGTCTGTATCTAGATGCCATGGACACTCGAGGATCAGGTGCGCCAAGGTGTATGGTAAGCCGCACATTGGGCAGTGGTATCCTTGTAGCATTGGGCATAGTCTGTGCATGAGTATTTCCTTGTAGCATTTGGTATGGTCTGTGCATGAGTATTCCGTGGGTGTAAGTGTTACTCTGTAGTCTTTTGAGCGTGGTACTTTCTTCTTCGGTGAGCTTTGGGTGAGGTGGTGGGTGCACCCTGCGTTCCAGCCTGTGATATTGAAGGATCGCTGAGTAGGTGATGGGTACGGTCTCTGCCCCTGCTGACGCAGACCGGCATCTTGAGAGTAGGAAGGGTTGGCGCGGCAGGTGTGGCCTCGGGCCACGGCGTGTGCTGATTCGTTCCCCTCCAGCCCGTCATGCCCAGGAACCCAGGTCACGCAGGTGTAGCGGATCGGAGCGCTGTCGTGCTTCAATATCTTTAGTGCTTCTGTCGACACTAGACCCTTAGCATAGTTCCTGACAGCTGCTTCAGAATCGGAAAAAACTACAGCTGCGTCTGCACGTGGTAGTTGCTAGGGCGATCGCCGTCTCTTCTGCAGTCTCAGAGTTTTGTGCACGGACTGTGGCAGACGCTAGCTCTCTGCCCTTAGAATCTGTGACGTTCAGGGCGTAAGCATTTCTTTGCGGGTATTTGACTGTGTCGGTGTATCTGGCATCCGGACCTTGCCTGTGTCTTTGCCGTAGGGCATCCACTTGGGCTTGTCTTCTTTCCTTGTGGTACAATTGGTGCTATGCACAGGAATTTGCAGATGTTTGGAGGAATTCTTTCTTTTCGGTCCGTGGTGGCCTATAAAGGTTTCACTGTAGCTCAGCCGTTGCAGCACTGATCTCCCGGTGGGCATGAGCTTAAGTCATTCTAACTGACTGGCTTTATGAGCTTCGGCTAATTCTTGCCAGGTGTTGTGTATGCCCGTCTTGAGAAGTCTCGTAGTCAAAGCCGTAGATGGTAGGCCCAGGGCAGTTTTGATGGCTTTGCATATTTGAATGTTAATTTTTTTCTACCTCTGATGAGATCTAGAATATTGGCCAGTGTACATGATGAACAGGTTGGGAGAGTAATGAGTTGAGGTAACATGAAGTGTAGACAGGAACGAAGGAAAATATGCCATTGAGCGTGAGCAGCTGTGACAGATTCCGTTGTCCAGTTAATAATGGAGAAATTAAAATTGCCATAAATGATCGCAGTAGAATGCCAAAATAACATTTGCACTTCATTTAGAATGTTTTGAAACTCGCTTGAAAATGCACAATTTACATCTGGAGGGCAGTAGTATGCACTTATGAGAACATTCTGCTTGAGCATTGAAGTGAAATGAAAATGTGCTCTAGGAATGAACGAATGCCAGTTGGAACTGCAAGAAATTATTTTTTTAAAGCTATGAGCATGCCACCTTCTATGCAGTTGCATCATTCACAACAAAAAGTGTTGCATGCAGATGTGAAAAGAAAAATTTTATAGGAGATGGTATCGTTTAGCCACGTCTTGATTAGTACAAGAAGAGATGTCACGCATGAATCAATGAGTGATGAAAGTGACATATATTTTGACATCACACTTCAACCTCTAGTGCATAAGAATGACAGGTTTGTAGACATGTTATGGGTGTGTGGTTGCATAAGCTGTCAGTTTCCACACTTGCATAAGATGAAGGTTTGGCTTGTCATTCCAAAGCATGCTGAGACAGACGCACTGCACAGTTTATTTCCGAGTCCCAAACATATGTGTCGTTGTTGACCAAGAGCTTGCTAAAAACCAAGCAAGCTTAGTGTGAGCTGTCTCATACTGACTACAAATTTTAAAAAATTAATAAGAAAATAAATATATCTGTCATCCTGATTGCTGATTTGCTGTTCCTAAGTGATGGAGTAGTGCGAAAGTGACATATTTTATTTGTACATATTGTACTCAACCCACTGCAACAGTAAAAAAAAGGAAGGAAGGAAAATGTAATTATGTGAAATTATACAGATGGAGCATCCTTTTTTTTATGCTGAAGTAAACAATCAATATATGCACATGTGAATACGATATATGTGCATGCACTAGAATAACTTTCACCAGTCATATTATGTCAGCAAGACAGCAAGGTGGACGAATTGGTTAGGATTTATCTTAGTTTTGGTAACAGCTAGCGCAAAGGTACGATGAGTAGAAAACGTTGTTAAATACACGAGCAGGGCTGTTAATGGTTTGTGAACACTTTTCTGTAACGCTATGTGTTATATCCGCGTCCACAGCGACTAGGCCGGCATGGATAAGCGTAGGTTATTATGATTGAGCTCTTCCTTGTCATTTCACGCGCTGATAACCACGACTTATTAGAATACGGCAGTTTCTTAACGTTTGCTAATCCGGCTTGGGCAAAGCTCCCGTCGTTGTGTGCCACCTCACGTCCGCCGTACGCGGTGCCGGCCGGGCAATAATAGATTGACTTTTGGATGGTAGTACGCTCGCTGCGTGAGGGCACCCCGCAGGTGAAGGGCATGGGAAAATAGCCCATTCTTACGACGCGGGGTTCGGTATGTGACCTGTGATTAGCCCGAGGGTTCACATTAACTGCGTAGCTGTAGCGCGGCCCAATGCTTCGCGCTGCCCGATTGTAGACGGTGGACATTGTAACATATTTTAATTTCGCTTGCGTTTCGCTCGCGCAAGAACTTTCCACGACTCGCTGACTTCCCGTCTGTCGCCAATGAATGTTCCCCGGCCAGACGCTTCTAGGTCCAAGCCCGGCCCGGGCCCGAGTCAGCAATTGCTTGGCCGCCCCGAGCATCGTTGGACCGAGTTTGGCATATGCGGCCGACAACGCTTTCTGTCTGGCCAGCGCTAGTAGTAAAATCGTGTTTTGTCAACAATTAAGTTAGCGTGTTGACGGTACGTGAAACGTCGATCGCTTCCGTATCGCAGCTCTGTTGGCATTAGCTTTTTTTTCTTATTGTGTTACACAATAGGTGAGATTGCGATCACTTTATTCCGACGTTATGCTATGTTATGATAGAGCAGGCAGGCCGGATCGAGATGCCGTACTCGCTAGGGCCTTTCCTTGCCGTGCTGCGCGTACACTATCACCGATAGGTCGTTTATATGGACGGTAGGCAATAATAATAACGATAACCCCGAGAAAGGAATCCATTGACATACTGGTCCTGAAGATAGGCTCATGTTTGCCGAATCGCACCGTATGTATGTATGTATGACTCGGTCGAATTGGCACGTACAGTTGAGAGGCTCTCATGAGATATGCTCGCCGACGACATGCCGATTAAGTGCTGTTTAGTATTTTTCTCGCACACAACTATGTAAACGAACTTCCTATTAGCGTGTAGACGAATGATGAGGGCGGCATATAGGTACAGTACCGTACATATTCGCCTGAAGAGGAACATTACAAATGTGCACATGGTATTCACATTTTATTAATTTAATGATGATATATGTGGGCTGTGTGGACCTTTAGGGTGTAGTGTAATATGCAATGTAGGAATGAAGTATTAAGAACACAACAACAAAATTTCTTGTCATATGACCAACTGAGTAAAATCTGCTTTTCAAGTGAACAAACATACCCCACAGGAATGCCACTTGTAGCTTTTTCAACTGAGCTACCACATTTTTAGTCACATATGCAGCTAGGGTATGCAATCCAATTTTAGAACATGGCTTAATTTGCAAAAAGCTTTCATAATCTTGAATACAGTTAATGCATTAGAGGTGCAGCCTTAGTTACTGTACACATTGCATAATCTGCACACTGCAGAGCATTAATTTGCATAATTTGTTTTGTACTTTCTTCTGCATGTGGCTGCAAGCCTTTGTTTTCAAGAGTGCGCCTAGGAAGAAAAGTGTTTGTGTTTGGTTTGGATGATGCACTTCGGTGGCCAAGAGAAGAAACATGCAAATTATAATATTTTTTTATTAAGATAGCTGCATTGGACCAGCAGGACCTACCTTTCATACCATGATTAGGGCAAGACAGATGGCACCTGACAAAATCCAGAAAATGTATCATCCACTCTGAGTAATTGGTGAGCAAGCTTCAATACCATGAGGGGCCAGTGAGCCTTGGCTTTGGTATGACAGGAACAGTCTTGAAAATACCAAAACATATGTGCGTAAGGGACAGGAGTTGCCTCTGTCTGAAACCCACTGATGACTCCATTATAAACGTAAGCAGCAGTGCTTGTGCCATGCCCTGCTGCTTAATTTCAGAGAGACTAAGAGATGAACGAAAGGCATAGATAGAAACATTGAGAGGAGCATTATTTATGTTCTTTTGCAATATCATGCTGCAATTACCACAAATTATAAACACTGCAATAGTTGTCTCTAGCTTGCTCATTTTAATAATCGTTCCATTCACAGTCTCAACTCAACAGCATAACACAACATATTAACTTATTGCGCTAAAGTCTGAGAGTGTGTTGGTTACATATACTACATTTGGTTACATTTACGTATACTGGATGAGTGAGGGGCATATAAACACACTTAGTGCTGCTTTCCAACTGAGATTATTCAATCCATTGAGCAACCTGACTTTAAACTTTTGCAGGTGACTGTTCAAGTCAATGCACATACATTTACCCACATCTACTGTTTGTTCTATATTGATTTCTCTTTTACGAGTAATCACTGTGGATTATAAGGGATATTACAATTAAACACTGAAGGCCATAATTATGAAAATAATATGGCCTTTGAAAACAAGAAGCATAGACAGGCCATCAAAATGACAGCAAAAATAAAGAATAAATTAATTGTTTGTTTAAAAAGAAGCCTAATAAGCTTATTAAATCACCCATGACATGCCTCTTAATTGGCTCTTGAAAGTTGAGCTCCAAGACTGGCATGCTGTGTATATCACTGACAGTAAGCACCAGACTAGCAATACCAGAGTAACAGGGGAATCACCCATTGCAATCACCTCTGAAAATTTAGTCAATGGAGTTAGAGAGCTCTTCTAAATCACCTTTCTAGCAGCGGAGTAACACTGTACAATTTTGGAACAATACATTTGTGTTTCTCTGACATGACCCAAATACCTCAAATGGATCCCAGTACATATGGGAGAAGTAACCATGAATGGCCCTCCCAACCTCAATGAGAAGGCCGACCGAGCCGCGTGAGAACTAATCCACCGCGTCTCGGACAGTGACGGCACAACACCCCGCAACCCCCGGGGAAAGGGGAAGGACTGCGGGGAGGCAACGACAACGAAGTAGCGATACGAGACAACAGGGACAGACTGGTCACGTACCACGACATGCTGACACACTATACGAAACGAGGAGAAACATACCCACAACCCCGCAAACAACTCGACAGGTTTCAAGAAACAGATTGGAGGAGGTTGCAAACCAGAACATTCCGAAACCCAGTACATTTAGACAGAGTAAATTCAAAACAATACCCAGACGCGAGCTGCAAGCTCTGCAAGCACGAACCCGCAGACAATGCACAGATCTCATGGAAGCGCACACAGATCAGATCGATATATCTAGAGGACAAGATAGAACAGGACCTTCTCGAGGAGCGATAGCTAAGCGCTCTGACTAGCTCGGAACTACACGACCAACTATGGGCTATCCAGTGGGCCCGGGCAGCAGTGGAAAGGCTATGCCTCACCGCACATAATGCCCGGGTGGCCTGAGCCTGGGCTGGAAACCTTGCAGATCCTTTTCTCATTAAAGTTATTTCCGTACGTCCCTCCCTGGTTCAAAAAAATTTACCTTCCTAAACGCCATGTGCATCTTTAGAGGCATGACTTACAGAGATACACTGGCAATTTAATCTCTCCCCCATGGATGCTAAAAAGTCTCAAAAGGCAAAATGCTACTCGCTGATAGATGCTTCATATCAAAGAACATTTGCCCTTTTTACACACAATTCTTTGTTTAAGGTCACATTCAGAGCAAGTGAAAAGCACAATTAGGCCTATAATTCCCTGCCTGTAATGATACTTTGTACAAACTTGCTGTGAAACAGTATTGCATGAAGCTACGCTGACTCTCTACAACTGCAGAAGATTACTCTTTTCATTCAGGCAGCAGTGACATTTCTTTCCATTCATAATAAGTGAGTCAAGATGCCTGTGCTCACATTATTAAAATTACGTATTTCCTGATAATAAATTGCAGTTAAGAATACTGCGTCCTTGACAGTGCTTGCAAAATTGATGCAGCAATGGCTGTCAAACTTGAGCGTAAAAGCATGTGTCGCATCAGAGCAAACTTTTCGGGGTAGAAAGACGGTAAGTGAGCCTGGCACAAGAGGTGCGGGTAGATACATGTTCTTGATGTTGTTGTGTTCTTTGTTATCTGCCATGGCATTGAAAAGGCCAGAGATGTGTCCCTGTACCTAGTGTAAGCAAGCATTAAAAGTGAGTAGTTGTGAAGCTTGTGTATCTTCTGACAAAGCTATGTGGCTTTACTGTCTTGCTTCAGCTGCTAAATGGCACTCAAGGAATTGGTGTGTGTCTGTATTTGGGCAATGTTTGATAAAAATGAGGCTGCATCATTGGTGTCATGTGTGACTTTACCATGTACCAGCCCTGTTCTGCAGACTCTTGTCATGTATGGTATGAAGCTCAAGTAGAGTTGCAGACATTCAATGTATATTCTTTATTTTTATAAAGAGGGAAGTACTTAAGGCTGACTCATACTATGCTTCCATCTCCTGTAATAGCAGCGCCTGTACAAAATACATTGGTCCAAAGGAACATCAGTGTACAGCCGTGCCATAGCCTTAAGTCTGTTCTTGCACCCAAGCAATGAGAAGTGACTGCAACATGCAACCTCTTTAGTTCACATGCTCATTCACGTTGAATTAGCAAAGCTGCCATGGTGTTCACCTGGGCGTGTTCTTGAGCGAACAGAGGGAGAGCAGCGATTGCCCTCATCACGTTCTGAATAATGATCTCAATCTGGTCCCTCTGCTTCAGTGAGGGCCAGTAAAACTGAGCCTGATAAATAATATGTGGCTCGAGTACA
This sequence comes from Dermacentor andersoni, assembly GCF_023375885.2. Classification (NCBI taxonomy): domain Eukaryota; kingdom Metazoa; phylum Arthropoda; class Arachnida; order Ixodida; family Ixodidae; genus Dermacentor; species Dermacentor andersoni. The sequence goes on along the minus strand of NC_092814.1, from coordinate 365,568,177 downwards.
GACCAAACAGCATTACTGGCTATTTCGGTACAATCTTCTCCACATTTAGATGCAATCCTTCATATCAGGTGGAAGGTTGACATTGGTGTCTTCTTTATTTTGCCTAGGCAATTTGATCTTGTTGCGGATTGGCAAACATCGAGACCAAGGATCCGTACTTCTACTTCTTGTAACAAGGACCAGTGCCGGTAGCCAGGAATATATTGGTGCATGTGTTGGGGGGGGGTGGTGAGCATTGTCTGCACATCGTCCTATGCCACGTAAACAGACATGTTGGGTTCGGGGGCAAGGAGTTACGTTCCCGGTGTAGAGCATGCTGCAAAGCAATGCCGGTCTAGCCTGGTGTGGTTGGAAACGCCTTTCTCAAACTAATTGCCAATAATTGTTAGAAAGCTATATTGTGGCTACTTTTCCTTGCAGCAAGGTGTGTATTGTGCAAAATGAGTGATGCACGAATGATGGATGTCGCTGCACCTATTGCTGCCTGCAAATGTGAGCCACTATTCAGGAGCACAGCAGTACCTGACGGTAGTGCTAGTAAATTTACATAATTAGCAAGGCTTCAATATGCATACCCTGGAGTTAAATGTCATTTTTGATTAAAATGGCTGTGACATATGAGTAGGCTTTGTTTTTTGTGGCCATTATCTGGCTTTCGCGCACCCCCTGGATGGGCTGCATTATTCTTGCATCCCTCTGACAACAAACATTTGCTTGTGAGTACTTCTTGCTACCTTTATTACTGATTTCTTTTCTTGATACTCAGATCCCTGTCTTTGCAATGTGGCCTCTGGCTGTTTATGTTCTTAGGAATGCAGACTTGTATGATGTTAACATATCTGAAAAGAAGCAGTATACACACTGAATACTTGAATGATAGAAAGCCACTGCTGTAAAATTAATGGTCAATCTCGGAAAGGGTCAGCTGAATTGGCAACAATGAATAATTTACTGAAGCTATAAAAGCTGCTTTTCTGAATAAATTTTCCAAGACAAATACAGCAATATGCGTGTCATGTTTGACGAGAATTCACAATTACCTGAAGCGTATTTGCTTTGGGAATTAGTCCCAGGTGCCACAAGCACACTTGATGCAGAAGCTTGAAAGCAGTACAGTGACAGCCACACACCTCTACCACGTGGAATAAAAAAAATCCCAGACGGTAGCACACTACTCACCCAGTTAAAAAAACAAACACATGTTGTCATTTATTGAAATTGCTCTTTATTTTTAAAAGTTCAATTCAGAACAAGTTACTACAGAGTGTATTAATTTTTATGTCGGTTTCCATATTACATGCCCCTCTGTGGCAACAAAATGCTGCACATACGCAATCAGTCATGCATGCCCTCCTACAAAGAGTGAAATGGAAACTGAGTGAATCAAGTGACATGTGGCTCATTTGTAGTTGTAGGTAAACTTGATGGCTGATAGCACTAAGGGCAAGTAATAGTAGTATAACGTTTATTTCTCTTAGTGGTTTGGGCGGTCGGTGCGTCCCTCAGTCCAGGGCTCCACTGAACTCTGTGGTTTGCTGGGCTTGATCCAGAAGAGCCCTCTGGCTCTCTACATCTTCACTAGCAAGCCAAACATCCCAGTGCCTGTTACTTGGCACTTACGCCGTAAGGGGCGAATTAGAATTTGGAGGCTGTAGTTTATACATTCATGTTACGTGGGCAAGAGTTGGCAGCTCCTCGCACCAAGAACACATACTTTCATAGAATGCAGGGTGTACCTTAGTGAGTATTTGTAGGTGTAGATATGTGTTATTCTGTACACAGCGCGAATCCCTGGCCTGTTCTTACATAAGGTTGGAGTGCGGGCGGCTGTATTTTTGTCTCTCTTTTTCGTGGTTTTCAAAGGTGTCGTGTGGGTCAATGGGAGTTCCTTGAAAGGACTGACTAGTGCTCGGATGCTTATTGCTCGAGCAGTTCGATCCACCCTCTCATTTTCCTCGAGTCCAGAGTGCGCCGGGCACCAAATTACCACCCGGTGCAATTCTGTGAATTTTGTATGGGACGGTACCCGTCATGCACGAACAGCATGCTGCCTTAGAGTCCATCATGGCCAATGCAGATTGTTTCTTTTGCTTCTGCATCTCGAAAGGCCAGCGCTATGGCTGCTGCCTCCACAGTGCAGGTTAAAGGGTTCCGAATGGAAGTTGTTATCCCTGTGGACCAATTGAAGGCCACTATTTTGAACTTGTCTGTTGCCACTCTACATGCATCTGTGTAGTATACGTCTGGATTTCTTTCACATTTCTTTTGTAAAGCCTTTGATTGCGCTTTTCTTCTGCTTTGGTGGTGTTCCGTGCTCATATTCTTTGGGATTCGTGAAACTAGAATTTCCTCTCTTGTTTGTCTGGGTAGCAAAACTGTTTTTTCTCAGCCATACTGCGCTATCAGGGGATATCCTGCCTTTTGTAACAGAGCCTTTCCTTGTTTTGTAGAATTCAGATGTTCTCTCTGAGGCATGACCACATGCCGTGTCATGTTCTTCATATGTGTTGTGAATACCAAGAGCCTCCAGCTTTTTGGCACATGGGTTTTTGGGGGGAGCCCTAGCTGCCCTGATGATGGAGCTCACTTTAGACATTTCAGCCTTATTTAGTTTTTGAAAGGGGAGGCTATAGGTCACCCTGCTAATAATTAATGCTCGCACAAGTCTGACTGCCTCCGCTTCTTTGAAGCCTCTTTTTTGTTTTTTGACTCTGTGGATCATTTGTGCCACATTCCTTGTTCTTTGTCTTAATGTTTCTAGCATGTGTGATGCCCTGCTGTTGTCTTGGTACAAAAACTCAGAATACATTCAGGTATGTGGACACCAAGGGCAAGAAACAAGGAAGGATTGGCTGGGTGGTTTCTTTTGATGCAGTGAAACGTAACTAAAGTCCACGTATGCATTCACACGACATTTGCACATGAACACGTTGGTCAGGCTTTGATGTATTTTAACATCAAAGCCTGACCAAGCAAACAAATTCGCAGGCCTATTTGAATTTATTCCATTTGTCCTTTTCAGCACTGGTCAAACGTGCAATACATGACTATGAAAACACAGTTAGTGTCTGTATACAGAAAAAAAAAATTGTAGGCTGTAACTGCCTGAAACTGCGATTTCTAATGCACAAACCTTTGTGCATAGACAACTTGATACAAGGAAGTGCTGGTACAGATTTCCCAGTGAAAATGCATGCAGTTTGAAGCTTATTTCACAAAACTGACAAAATGAACATAATTGTGTGCACACACTGCGTGCCTCCATTTAACACAGAAACAGGCTGGCTGTTCGCATTGTTCATGCTGCATAACAGTAATTTGCCGTCTTAAAAATAATGTTGCTGTGACGCAAATCGCTCCCAGTTGAAAAAGACAACAGGAATTCCTGTCGCAACTACGGAAATTTCTGTTGTACGACAGAAGTTCCTGATCTTTCTGTAGTTGCGACAGACATTTCTGACATTACGACATTACGACAGAAATTCTGATGTCCCAATAGAATCATCCTGTCGTGAAGACCAAGAGTTCTGAAGTCGCAACAACAACTTTCTATCGCAACAGCGATTCTGACGTCGCAACAGGAACTCTCTGTCGGGACTACACATTTTCGGTCGTGGCGTTAGAAATGTGCCACTTTCTGTCGCAGCGACATAATTGCTGACGCCGCGACAGAAGCGCTTTCAGTCGCGACGCTTTAAAATTGTATGTCAATTTCGCATCGGTGGTGTACCCTGTACTTTTCTCTTGCGCGGTATTCAATCGTGCTTCTCTGAAGCCGGCAATGCTGATAGCACAGACACCGGTATTAAAGTCGACGTGGCCAATTGTTATAATTGTGCCGTGACGATGAAGCACCATAAATGCGCCCTACCGGCCTCCTCAAAATCGGCCGCTGATGAAAATCATATCATCTGCGGGAATGGCTGCGTATCCGTTTTGTGTTATTTGGTAAGATGTGGCACACAGGCCTGTGGACTTACATGTGCCGTTACACTGACACAGTTAACTTCCCAGAAATATTGCATAAGCTTTTACAAAGCGAAAAAGAAGTTTTGGGTTGTTCCACAAAGTTGCGTGAAAAGCTGTCTCGCTCGGGTCTCATTATTCTGGTACAGCGCTGCCGAGAGATGCCAGTATGCTGTCAGAATGAACAATCATCCACGAATGTTTATGTAGCTGTCTTGCATTGAACACAGAATTATATGCGCGCTCAAAAGTGCAGAGCGAGAGACAACTGTCGAAATTAGCAGTAACAACCTAACAGTGTCCCCGGTCACCGCTGTCTATTTCTGTAGTTCTTATTTAATATGGATATCCTACAGCAAAATCGATGTTCTAGCACTACACAATGTACTTGTCGATGGTAAGAACACTTTTACTTTTCTAGAGATGCGGCAGTTGACGCGGTGGAATGAAAGCGCATGTTGACACTTAAAATGCAAATATAAACATAAACGCAAAGTATTTGTATAGCTGAAATATGCGCCAAAATGCATATTCGGCGTGGCGTAGTAGTAAGATGCTGTGCTCGGGGTGCCTCGGTCCGGAGTTCGAATCCCCTGCGGGGAGGTTTTTTTTTTCTACAAACAAATTTACATAGCCTTAAAGAGGTCTCTGTCAATTTTTAATTGAATATTGATCAAGAGCTACAGGACGTCACACTACGGACAACAGAACGACAGACTAAAATTTCCTGTTGTGTTTTTCACGTGGGCTGTCACAACCTATATCGACACTAAAGGCGAAGTGGTTATCAAACACACCTGATGACGAAACTCCAATACTCTTTGACCCGCCGTGGTTGCTATAAGCGTCCTTGGAGTTGTGCTTAGTATTAAGCACGAGGTCACAGGAACAGATCATGGTTCTGACACGTAAAACACGACAATTAAATTGAAAAAGAGAAAGAAAAAGTTGAAACGTCTCTTTTTTGTGCGGCACTGGCTTGAGTTTTATTGAGAGGACCGGTAAGTCTCAACACCGCGACATAAAAGGTGTGAGCATTATGCGCATAGCGCAATGCTTCCGCGCCGTACTCACCACCGCAGCTTGGAAAGGCCGCGTCAAACATGAGGCAACTGGGCAAGCGGTAATCCGAAACGCGCCGTTTCCAAAGCAGTCGACACCGTACGCGGTCCGATTTTGTGAGGACTGTGGGTGAGGTTTCACTAGCCGCTGTCATATCGTAGCGCAGCAGGGAATACCCGAGCACGGCCGCGCGAACCACAACAGTGTATTGTAGTACACAGATCACGTCAAAGCGATGGCTACGCGGTGGCCGATCACCGCCGTGCTGCGCAGTGGGGCAGGTAGCTTTCTTGTGAGGTTCCACACTACACGAAACACTCTCCGACGGCCGCCAAAATTACCTCGTAAGCACGCATATAGACACACACGCAGAACTACGATGAGCAAAACAGGTGCCGTCACCGGCGCCGACGACAGTGGCGCTTTGCGGGCTTTGCCTTCAGTTTCACTTTTAGTTGATGGGAAGACGAACAGAAGCGAGGACATTCTGCGGCCTAAGCCGTTGAAGTTTTGCATGGGCTCGCTTCCGAAGACAGCTCGTCAGATGCCGACCGGGGGTTCTGGCAGCGCGACAGGACATTGTGGTCGACGAGACGAACAAAGCGTCTATTATATCGCCCTAAATAAGTTGGCTTGCACTCCGGAATTGTATAAACTTGCAGAAAGAAAAAAAAAAAGAAAAAGAACCACTTGGACAATATATCTCTCCTTTCTCGTTTCCTTCTCACAGATGTGTAAAAGAAAAGAAAATAACGCATAAAATAAGAAACAGAACTCCGTTTACGCTAAAGGGAGGCCTGTATCTTCTAAACTCCCTCTTAAAAAGGATGTAGAATTGAGGTTCTGTCTCCTTCTTTCATCCGCATTTTGCGAGGGAGAGAAATGGAGGACGCTGAGCATTTCTACACCACTCTAAGGGAGCACGGTTTTCAGGCACGTAGTCTCAAGGGAGGTCACATCCCTTAAAATGCCTTTTTCGGCTCATTTCCGTTTACAGTGTAGTCAATATGGATTGATTTATGTGTTCTAGTAAACTCAATATACTTACAATGAGTGTTTTTGAAAGGCTGTTCAAAGAATATCATTCCTGTGCGTGTTTGCATATAATAGGACTTTTATTGCGCAGCGCGTATTACCTTTTATTCCTTAATGCGTGTACATTCTGGACTTCTCTCTGGGTACGTCTGCTTTATTACTTTTTGAATTTGCGTTATTTTTGTACACTTGATATGTTTGTGAATCTGTGTTATATGCAGGCGCGTTATCTGCTTAGGGAAGAACGTCAACTTTTTAATTGAAACTTTGTACCGCCGGCTGTAATGTAACCTACCTTACGATTTGCCTGCCGTTATTAAACAACAAACATCGCTTCGAACAAACAGCAAGACTTCGAAAGTGCTGTTTCCCTAAAAAAATAAGGTCGATAGTGAAACACGCCGGTGCCTCTACTTGGCATCATATTGCCCTACCCCTGCTAAATATAATAATAATAATAATAATAATAATAATAATAATAATAATAATAATAATAATAATAATAATAATAATCGGAATTCGAAAAAATTAAGGATATATTTTAATGTGTATTTTTAGACGATACCTTATCAAGTAATTATTGCATGCTTAATTTTTTGCGTAGTGAAGTTTACCACCTGATTATTTTTACAAATTAAGCAACTCATACATTCCATTGAAAAACCAAGAAATATGCGCCAAACAGCGAAAATTAAACAACAAAATCTCCAACGTACGTACCACACAGTCATACACGCGGCCCCAAACGCAGCATGCGTACAAAGGAATTGAGAGTAACGTGGCACTTTCGGGCTTCTGAGTTCAACATATTGATGAACTGCAGCCCAAATATGCGCAAGGACCGAAGAAACGAGGCGACAGACGGTAGCGCTCGTCTGTCGTCTCGTTTCTTCCGTCCTTTATGTGCATCAGCGCTGCAGTTAACCAAGAAAAATTGAGAGGCTACACTTGAAATCATAATAAGTATCCCTCTGCTTTATTCCGTTGTACTTGCGGAGTTCGTGTGCGTCGGGAGCCATGAGTCAGCTTGCCTTCGTGTTTCCAGTCACATTATTAGAACTGCGCTGATGTCCAATTCGCCAGGTCCATTTTTCCATGTATTTTACTTGCTTTATTTTTTTACTCCCCTTCGGGGTATCATGTTTTGTCTCCGGCTTGGGGCGACGCCGTGTACTCCAACCCCACTTCGTCTACCCCCGTCCCCCGTCCCCACTCCCCCCAACCTTTTTGCTTTCTGTCCCCTTAGTGGATCCATCACTCTTTCCAAGCCAAGCTCTCAAAACACGATGACGAGGACGTATGGTCTCGGAACGAAGAGTGCTTGCTTGCGCACAACCATGTGACGCCCCTAGCAAAAAAGAAGGCGTATTATCCCGCTGACCGGAAAGAACGTGAGCGGAAATCACATTTCCGGGCTTCCCGTCCTAACCGATGGTGATATCTTGTTTCGTCGCTATGATCAGTCTAGGCGAGCGTGCTCATATCCTCCACATTATTCTTTCCCGATGTGTAGCCGGTTTGTTTTCCCGACGCACATACGCGGAAACGGGTCCCCGTGACTCCGAAATATCCCATTTCTACCATTTCGTCCAGAGAACGAAATGCTGTCCAATGAACGGATCAGCGCATTCTTATATGTATTGCATCACGGCTCGGCCACTCTATTCTATCCTAAACGTATTTCGCCGTCGTTGACATGCGTTCCTCCGCAGATGTATTTTTCTTTTAGAAAGGTGGCTTTCTGCCTTGTGCAATGACCAAGCAATGTGACACGTGGGAGGTTCAGTGGAGGCACATGAACTTTCGTATACCCGAGGCAGATAGGTATCTAGGCATTCAGTTTTGACTACCATACAAGCGGTCAGCCGACAGTATAACTTCGGCTGGAATGTGGCGCAGGTATACAGAAAGCAGCAGAATTTTCAGTCATATTTAAAGCGCTTTGAGTGTTTCCTCACTGTAAACGCTGTCTAAGCGGAAAATAAGCTGGCTTTGTTTTTGAACATGACAGGACTTTAACGCACGAAGTGCTCTTGCTCAAGAGTTCCCTATCGCACGAGCCGTTCACGTTGACAAGCCGTTGGAAGAGACGGTCGCTAGAGAAGCGCTACAGCGTGAACAGTTCAGTGATAGCGGAATGATACCCCTTTAATAGAGAGTGCAGTAGGAGTGAGACAGCGTCGAGGACTTCTCTGAAAGCTTTTGGCAAGGAGGTGTGATTTTGGCATCTTGCTGCAAGATGCCTGGAGAGACTGGGTATAGTGGCAGGCTTAACTTCGGAAAAAAATAAAAAGAGCTCAACGTGTCTTCTTTACGAATAATTTGAACGACCTGAAATCCGTGCAATATTGCATTGGTCAAAGGGCAAGCTGCAAGGCGAAATGCATTACTACATCCATAAGGCAAGGAAGCTTCCTCGCATGCCATATCAGCGGGAGCGAAAGAAAAAGAAAAGAAACGGAATCGTGCGAATGTTAAGACTGTAAAGCTATTCTGCGATAGGCGCGGCGAAGCGCAGGACGCAAGAGTTTGTTAGTATGAAAATGCAAAACATCACATCTGTTCCCAGTTGGGCATTGTATTGAATAGGTGTCTGAGCAAGCAAACGAGACAGAAAATAAGATTGTGGTGGAATGCTCGAATGACCACTGGGAATTGGATGTCTGTCACGGCATCAGCACCGTGCGGTCTGGGTACGAAGTGCAAGTTAACGCATAAGAACAGGACATTTGCGTGGAGGTTAATACAAGAGTCATCCCTGATTAAGATTTGCAGAGCGAATTCGCACACGCCTAGTGTGAGCGCATCTCACGTCTCATCAGAAACGCAGAATTGAGATTCGCTAAATCAGAATCCACGCTATTTAGTAAAGTGGAAAATTTTAAAAATCTGCAATAATGAAGAGGGGAAATGAAAGAGCGACACCACACGAGTGGCATCTGTTCAGTGTGAAAAAAGTCAAGAAACAAACACGTCCCTTCATAATGCAAAAAAAGAGGTGAGACGTGCAGACAGGACACAAGAGTAGAGAAGTGGACAACACGAACGCCGACTATCAACTGAAGGGAGCACTGAGGCGAAAAAAGTTATTTCAATGTACTTGAAGTCGACGCTGATTGGGTAGAAAGATGGCGTTTTTCTGCAGAAATCAGGCACTCGTATTGGCTCAAAGGTTGCCCCTATACTTAGAAATATTTACCTGAGTAAGGTTGGCAGCTGCTTAGAGAAAGCTTTAGATGATAGCGTTATCAAGATATTTTGTTACGTTGATGATTACCTGATTTTCTGCAATAGGGAAGAATTCGATTCCGCTGCTAGCTCAGTAAGCGAGCAATTTAAACTTTATGGAGGAGGATTAAAGTTTACCAAGGAATTTCCTCAGCGACGCGTAATTCAGTTCATTGACATTTTCCTGGTCTTCGAACAAAATCACGTTTGTTGGCAGTACTCCCCAAGATCTTCGAAGCCGTTGCTAAACTTTCAATTCAAGCATTCCAAAGTAGTAAAAAACGGAATTGCCATGTCGTGCCCTAAGTCTTCTCTCACCAGATCCTACATGCAGAAAATGAGCGCCAGTTTTAATGCGCAGGTGCGGCGCCTATTAGAAGCAGGTTATCCTAGTGTAGCAGTGGCCACTGTGGCTGAGCGCCTAAAGAAGTCGGTTTCGAGGGGAACGGACGTGATTACAGAAAGCAGTAGTAGCAAAACAAGAGTAGTGGCTATTCCGTACATTCATTCAGTGTCGCACAGGCTTAAAAAAGTTGCAAGTAGATGTGATGTTAATGTTGCTTTCACTGCTCCCAATAAGCTAGGTAAGATATGCGCTGCCGTACAGAGGAAAAAGGAGTAGGTAAAAGGCAAAAAAGAACAGATATTTGTCCAGTGAAGCATACATAATAAGGACAGTAGTTTTACCGACTGTCGTATGGGTGTGGTTTCTAAAATTCCCCTTAGCTGTGGCCAGTTCTACGTAGGGCAAACAGGACGGTGTATCAATCAGAGGCTAATGGAACATAAAAGGTCGTTAACCAGTGGATCGCCATCTAATCTTTCCCTACATTGCCAAGAGTGCAAGTGCACACTAGAGTTAGATGAATGCGCGATATTGTACAGGTATAGGAATGAAGATACGCGTCTTATGGTAGAGGCGTGGCATATCTATAATGGTGGAAGTGCATGCGTGAGTCAGCCTTCGATTACTTTACATAAGGAAGAGATTAAGTGCCTTAACAGTTATGTCTCGCGTAGACCGGCACATTTACCCGACTGACACGTGGTGATACCATTCCTGAGCTTGCGCAGGTTAGTTTTGTGTCTTCTTTCTTTTTTCGCGTCAGTGCTCCCTTCAGTTGATAGTCGGCGTTCGTGTTTTCAACTTCTCTACTCTTGTGTCCTGTCTGCACGCCTCACCTCTTTTTTGCATCATGAATCCTTACCAACTAGCTCAGCTTTCTGTCGTTCTAAAACACGTCCCTTTTACTTAAGCAGGGTCATCACGACCATAAAATGTGGGCAGTGCTTCCCGAAATAGTGAAATCGGATATGGATGCAATATGTACGGGAAGGTGATTTCATTTTTGTTCGTGGTTTGTTTTGAAGGTGGTTCTTTTTGATAAGCGAAGAAGTATGTATAAAGTGTTATTTCATTATGTTTGGTTTCTTGGTTTCATATAGGCCTTGCTATAGTGTGGCAGTCTGAAGTGCGTCTAAATGCATCGCGTCTGAAGTTAGAATTGTGAAAGTGTGAAGGCCATCTTCACAAATTGCTGTCAAGTGATCATCGGGCACCGCGCGGTCTTCACTTTGCATCATGCAGATTTCTTGCCCTGGGTCTCTTCTCCCTGTCTACTCGTTAACTCTAAGAAAAATAAACATTTCCTTTCAGTGCATTTCATTTCATTTCATACGTTACACGTGAGTGAAGAAAACGAGTAAAAATGCATTTGTGCGACAATCAAGGGATCCAATCTTATGCCGATGATACAGGAAGATATATGAGTTGGTTAGGTAAAGGTAGATAATAAAACGGAGGACACCTAAGCACTTCTTATGAGTTGTGAATGAAATAGTCAATAATACCCCTGACCCACAGGCAAAAGTCCTTTGCAGTAACCCCCTTTTGTTACTCTAAAAGACCCATTTCAGAAAGCAGTTGCGCCGATGGCACATCGCACCGAACTAACTTCTTTAGGTGGTTCCTCACATGAACGCTGCAAAAAAAAAAAAAGAAGAATAGAGCTGCTTGTTGCAGCAGCAAGAGCGAAAACATTTAAAATAGCTGTGTATGTACATTGCATTTAGCGATTATAGAACCTAAAAACATTTTTTTTCATCGTTGATGCCTTATAATGCGCGTATTCGTTTATTTTATTCATTTTCTTCGCCTTTTTGCTGTGCACGCTGTTTACTATGGTGCTACCAGGGTACTACCCACGTTTCTGCCAACCTTTTTCGCGGTTGTGTTGTGATACGAGCGACGTGATGTGAGCGTTTGAGAGTATAGCTAGAGTAAATCTACACTGTTCGACAAATCGCATTAGCGCTAAAAATAAAGACATTTTCGCAAGATAGAAAAATACTTATGGGGCAGCGCAGTTTCTTTAGATGTTTCCTTCTGTTGACGAGTTGTGCACGCTGCGTGCGAGAGTAACACCCTTTCCGCTCGAAAATTAGATGCGCGATCTCCTTTCCCGCATTTACCGTAAGGGAGATACTCCTTCATTGTGTGTCACTGCGCTTGAACGCCTTTCCGGTAGATGCCCCCTTACCTAAAGGACATTGGAGTGCTCGTTTGTCAAATGTATAATGTCCAATTGAACGACGATAAGCAGTCATTCGAGGTATGAAGTTGAGACAACTGGCCAAGGCCTCCTCGACAGCACAAGTTCGGTGCACTTCGATCCGTGACGTTATGCTGCCGCGCCCGACCGCCATAGAATCGAATGAGGACGCTGCCGAGTAAGACGCGGTGATTTTGACGTCAGCGTTTTCGTCACGCTGCGCTTCGCAATGGAAATGTAGGGTCAGGTAGCATGACGTCGTAAAGCTGAGTGCGCAGGCGTGTCATCTAGGAGGCACTGGTTTAGCCGAGCGGGAAAGACACTCGGCTTCTGAACCTGTGGTCGTAGAATCGAAACGCACTACAGCCAACCTTTTTCCCCTTTATTTATTCTGTTCTTTTATACCATCGATAGAGAGAGAGAAGTCATAAGGGAAAGGTAGGGAAGTCAACCAGGCTGTGCTCGGTAGGCTACCCTGTACTGGGAAAGCGGGAAAGGGGATTGATAGAGGAGAAGGACGAAAGGAGCTTACAGTCTCCGCTGTTACGCACGCAAGCGTGCACCCCTGAATCAATCACAGGCGTTCATATAGGCAGGTGCATTTGAAGAAACGCACCAACGTTCTTGAGGCCTTGCACATAGCAGACGCACGGGGCCACGGGCCCAAGGTCTTCTTCTCTGTGAAAAGAAGGTCGTATAAGTGCTCCAAAGCTGTACGAAGGGCGCTCCTGTCGTTATAATTTCTTTAGAGCGATTACCGAGGCAAAGTCAGAACGCAGGCGAGAGCGTGCGCGAACAAGGAACGCGAGGTCGGCGCCTTGCCCTTTCCCCTCACGCAACACCTGGCGCGCCAGCACTGCAGCAGTTGTATCATTTCGCCTGCTCTGCTCCGTCGAGGCGCGTACGCGACGTGTCGTTGAAGCCAATTGAAATTTAGGAGCCGCTTCGCTGCTACAGACGCCGGCTTTTTCGCTCAATGGGCCATTCGATGCCTTCCCATCAATAAATTTTGTGAATAAACATTGACAGAAAAATTTTATCGGGACTAATAAGGAAGGTAAAGGTAAAACTTTATTCACAGATGTAGCACTGACGATGTGATTATAAGTTGAAGTAATAAAACACACGCGGTTATTCTGAACTAGCTCACGAACCTATTGTAGGTTAGAATGGCTGAGGCCCCATCGTGTTCTAGTTTAGAAAAAAAAAACGATCATTTTGTAGACAAGTAGTTTTAGTGACACGGGATCTATATTAAAGTTTCAACTTCAATATCCTAGCATGCGCGGAGCATTAGCTGTTATTATGCCGATATGTTGCGTCCGATTTAAAGTCGAATTAATTATCTCACCAAGGTATCAACATGAAGACACGGATTCTAGGTGACGATTGTTTAATCAATATGAAGGTACAGAAAGTGCTTCGGCGGGATACAAGCATGAGTTTACACTTCTTTGTTATTAAACCGATCAACCATTTCTTGCACCAAAGGGTTACATTATTTAAGTCATGTTGGACGGCACATATACCATCATTATTCGAGACCTCACGATAAATTCCGCACTCATGAGCATATAGATGAATAGACGAAGAAATGTAACTAGACAAATCGTAGTAGGGGCCCCAGAACTGAGCCTTGGTGGTGGTGGTGTTGCAGTAGGCGAGGCTAGCGAAGCATACATAGCCAGGAAATGTTTGGCCTCAGCCTGCAATGACAGTCACTATGTGTGTCACCAGGGGTCGAAGAGATCCGTGTCTCGCATGAAGGCAATTAGGAATCGTTGCACTCTCTTCCTGACTGGTGCAGGCCCTCCAGGGAAAACGACGTTTTCAGAGGTCCTGTGTGAAAAACCATTCTTTTGCAGGCTGTCGACCATCGCTTTTCTTTCCGTGGCGAACTCCGGACATAGCCAGATGAAATGTTTGATCTCGCCGATATCACCACAGAAGGCACATAGCGGTGAATCGCATCGCCCCGTCTTCAATAACCAAGCCGGGGTGCACGGGGAGTCGGTTCTGGCGTGGTACAACAGCGCTGCTTCTTTCTTCCTGAGCAAGTTCATGGGTCACACAGGCTTGGTGGGCAGTGCATCCTTATGGTTCTGAATAATGTTTGGCGCTCTTACTTGTGCAACACATGTCAGCGATAGGCGTACAAGAGCGTCAGCTTTTCATTTCCTTCAATTCCTGCGTAGGATGGGATCCTCTGAAATTTTACATTAAACTTTTTGCTCGTTAGAACTTCATACAGTGCCAGAGAATGCCTTGTAAACGTCCCTCCAAGTAAGCCATGCTGGAATAGTTGTAACGCTGATTTTGGAACTGTCAGCACCACGACATCACGTGCAGAAAAGACGCGTAGTTTTCGCAAGGTCGCGGTAATTGCGGCACTTTCTACTGTTGTAGACGAAACTAAGCGATCCACGCGACCAGACCATCACGCATCAAGGGAGGGTACGCAGAATGCCGCTGCGCAGCTATCTGTGTGTGCACGCACCGACCCTTCTGTGTACACTTGTAGGTGGATTTGAAACGCTGTGCTCAAATGGTCTAGCACAAGGAACTTTGCTTCGGCAATCGAAATGGTGCGTTTCGCCGGTAGGTGGGTTGCACTGCAAGCAACGTCCGAAAAAGACCACGGTGGATCGAGACGACATACCTGATTTCACTGTAGTTCAAGGCGGGCCGGATCCATCGAGAGTAACGTTTTGATTACGAATATTATGAGAACGCCTCAGTCAGGTAGGTAAAGTCAGATCTAAGCTTAAGCATGAAAGCTTAAGCATTATTAATTTATGAGTTACCTTCTCGAACGCCTTTGAATATTTTAAGAAATGCAGTCGACCAGGGAACTTTTGCCAAGTATCGCCTGTGAAGAATGTTTAAAACAAAGCAACTGTGGCTTACATTAAAATAAACGCCGGGAACTGTGTATTTTGACCCGCCATCGTTGCTTAGTGGCTATGGTGTGGGATTGCTAAGACAATATCGCGGCATCAAATCCCGGCCATGACGGCCGCATTTTAATAGGGGCGAAATACGAAAACACGCGTGTCCTTAGATTTAGGCGAAAGTTAAAAAACCCGACGTAGTCCAAATTATTCCGGAGTCTCCCACTACGGCGTGCCTCTAAATTAGATCTTGGTTTGATACGTGAAAACCCATACTTTAATATTTTTGAACTCAGCGTTTTGAAGTTGAGAAAAAAGAATTTCACTCTAAGAAATTCAAAAAAGGCCCGTGTGGAGGATGTACTCCATTAGTTTGCAAGGAAGGCTGATCAATAAGATTGACCCTTAATCAGAAGAGGAATGTTTGTTACACGATTTACGTAAAGGGATCACCTTCCCAATTTTTCCGCTGCTCCAGCAAAACAACATGATTCAGGAATTGCTTAAAATGTCTATGTAGAAAAAATGATGAATACATTTTAGTTTGTTTCAGGAACTTGGAAGTTACGGTGACACTTCCAGATGATGATGAAAACTTCGAGGTATTGATCAATTTTAATATTCCAGTCTTCTGGATTACTGCGGGAAGCAATGGATAAAAGCATAAGTGACAACATCAAGATTACTTTAGACTCTTCAGAAGAAAAAATTCACCAACGATTACTATATTCCCTAATGGGAAATTTGAGCGCAGCTCTATAGGTGTTTTCAATTCGAGATATATTGGCTGGCGCGGACCATCTGTCTCGTGCGGCACATTACAAACGGAGCGAAGTGTGTCATGACTGCCTCGCTAACCCTGAGATCGCGAGAGGCAACGCGGGGGTGACGCGTGGCGCGATTCACAGGAGCCACAGCAAGCAGAACTCATCTCATGCAGTGCTTTGTTCATATACAGACGAAGTGCGCTATTCTGCTGTCACCTCGTAGTCATCATCGCCGCGATGCCTGCCATGCGCGGCACTACGGCTTTCTTCTCAAGCTTTCGCCACATCCTCCTCCTTTGCTTCCGCATCATGGTTACACTGCACCCTCCTCCTCCGCTTTCGTACTCGTGCTCTTTTTGCTATAGCATCTTTCATCGCCCGCTGTGCACCGCGTTCTCTTTCATCCTTCGCTTCTCTCGCACGCTCGGTTACGAGGGACAACGCCAACGCCGACGCTTGCCGCAGGAACGGGCGCCTAAGAGCTGTGATCTAAAGCAAACTAGCAATAACCTACAGCTCTCAAACAACCGTCGCTCAACCATTGGTTCCAACCAGACCACTCTCCCCTATCTATCTCGTTCACTAACATACACAGTGTCGTCCCTAAGCTTCACCTTTTATGCTATCTCACCTACTCATCTAGTTCTACCGTAGTGTTGTTACTGAAACATGGCTCAATTCAACAATAAGCCACAGTGAAATCCTGCTTGCCTTCAATATTTATGCAATATTTATGCAATATTTATGCACCACCTACATGGTGGTGTCGTTCTCATCGCAGCTCATCGCCAATTACATTGCTCACCCGTTGAATTAGCAACTCCCGTAAAAATGTCCTGGGTGTTCTGTAAGGCTACTTTTCCACCCGTAGTAGTCGGTATCTGCTATTGTACACCCGGCACTTGCTCGTCGTTGATATCATTGTTCCATGACGCTAGGTGCGCACTTTCTGCTACCTATCCAAATTCGCCCATTCTGTTTTTTCGCACTTTTCACAGTGAAGTGTATCCGTCTACCCTCTGATATATTTTTCAATGTCCGTGCCTCAAAACTCCCGCGCCCTCTATGAGGAGGCGAAGCAAACCAGTAAGGCATGTACGGACTCTTGGCGTAGCAAGGGGATAGCTAAGAAACCACCCGAATGGATGGATGGATGCTATGAGCGGACCCTTGGTGGTGGGGGGTTGCACCCCCAAGCTCTTGTTCAAAAAAGAGGTGAGGCGTGCAGACAGGGCACAAGAGTAGAGAAGTGGACAACATGAACGCCGTGTTGTCCTCTTCTCTACTCTTGTGTCCTGTCTGCACGCCTCAGCTCTTTTTTGCATAATGAATCCTTACCAACTAGCTCAGCTTTCTGTCATTCTAAGCAAGCTTTTGTTATTATATTGCCTAATGTCCTACCTATCTAAAAAAAACGGGAACCACGCAGTATTCCCATCACCAAACTTGGCAACCCCTATATCGAACTTTGTTTTTGTACAGGTATCACGCCAGTGAATTGGCACAAGGAAAAGATGCGTATGTGAAATTTCAGAGGGAATTTCTGGGCAGACATTTTGGATTCCGTTGTGCGTTGTGCGACAGACTGTGGCTCGAGAACGATTTGGTGGCGTTTGATAACACTGAAGATGTCGCGAAGCGTGAACGTAATGCGGTTTTGACAGCTACCCCCATTCCTGACCTAACCAGCTGCTACGTTTGGCTGCGTTGAGGGAGCACTAATGGCCGTAGCGCCCATGGATTGTTTGGTATTTGGTATTTCATGTCTGTTTTTCACTCGCAGACCGTCGAGTCAAATTGGCAGTTGTTGAAATCTGAGATACTACCTTTAATAAAACTACATGTTCCAACTATAAAAATAACGGTCACGTTCTCCGTGGTTCAATACAACATTGAGAAGATTAAAGGGACACTAAAGGAAAATATTAAGTTTGGTTATATTGATATAGTATCTGTGTAGGAGTCTACCACCACTTTCTGCGCGCCAATAAACGAATTTGTTGCATCTAAAACTTCCACCTAAAGTCCCTGGTGCCGCTGCTCAATTTGAATCACCCGCGCCAAAATCGACGACCTGACGTCACCATCTCTGCTTCCGCTTCCGGTGAATCAGCGGGCATCCGAGAGGGAGCGCTACAGTTTGCGGATTTCGCCGGCTCGTCTTGTGGATTTCACAGCTGGCGAGTCAAGTCAGGCCGTAACCTCGCAACAGCTGAATTGGCGTTCCTGTGTGCGTGGAGCCTACGATAGCATGTGTGCCTGTATCACATATTCCTCCGAACAGCGTTATTCTAAAACGTGTTTAGATGTAGTGCGCGTAATGGAATTCTAGCTGAGTACGTCGTGTTACACTTCAGCGACCGAAGCGAAGAAAAACGCCAAGTGCTCTTTCAAGCTCGCGATTCGAGCGCTGCAGCACACGATGGAGCTCCGCAGGATTATCAGGACAGGTAAAGGCCCTCCATACACGCGCCATCGCTGCATTTTTAACCTGGTCGGCGGAAACGAGTGTAGGAGAGCTTTAAGGACAGAGAGGGTCAAGCTCGCCGCACGACGACACTGCCTCAAGTTCTTCGTCAGGCAAGGAAGCTGAAAGTGGCGCACGCCTTCAGCCGCATCTGCGAAGCACCAAGTGGTACGTACGACTCTTCCTAAATGCTTCTCCCATAAATTACAAAAGTATCAGATACGCGCGCACGGACATTCGATCGCGATGGTGCTTGATCCGGATCCCCGCAATCGTTACCCGTCCATTGCGATCGAATGGTTGGACTAGGACCGTGCTCTTACTTTCTGTGACCTCAGCCAACTCAGCCCGAATCGTTGGACCGTATAGCAGCGATCACTCTCAATCACGCTGGAAGAATTCTTTTCTAATCGGGCTCGATTGCGACCGAAACGCCCGTGTGAGCTGTCAACTCCTGTTCGACTAAGCTCCGTACCTCGCGCGCTGATAAAACTTTTTTATTCCTCTGGTGGGCGTAGTATTTGTTAGCTTTTCTAAAGTGTGCGAGAGACCATTTACCGCCTTAGCTATAAGTAAAACATAGTGCACGTTGACTTTGTCAGAGTGCATCTGCGAGTACTGCTAAAGCAAGCATTCTGGACGTTGCGGAAGCACTTAGGTTACATTGCGTTAGCGCGTCGAGTAACTTCTAAGGCTACTTGGCTGCAAGGTTACAACTCAACAGTGCTGCCTATTTCACCATGTGCTTCTGCTTTCCAGGTGCGACTGCGGACGCTATCAAGTGCTTCCCAACTTAAGCGAGCTTGAGTGCCTGTGTGCAGTGAGATGGGCCCTTTTCTGATACCCATACAGAAAGCTTTAGAGGTATGCCGACTTCATTTGCATCCTTTGCCAAAGATATTCCTATCATATAATGGGACAGTGAAACTGCTGTCATATTGAGCGATTAATTTTTTAGCTGGGCCAGGACATGTTCTCTGCTTTTTGAATATGTTTACCTGCCACGTCCATGTTTTAATGACCATCTGTAATTGGTCTTTATGATATGGTTCCTGATGTACAGTTCTGTTCATAGTTTCTTTAGTGCGTATGTGCATGGAAGCACTACGCAATGCGATGTTCCACTTGTGTGTGTCCATTTCATCTTGCTCATGTTTTATTTCCTGCCTCCCATGTCATAACCAGGGACCCCGGACCTAGTCAAGCTACTGACTGTAGCTCTTTCTCTGAGGTTCTACCCAAAGGTTGCGTGAATAAAATTTGATGATCAGAGTCAGCCATACAATTGAAAGCAGCAGCAGGAGAGCCACTCGCAATGCACTTTAGTTTTTTCTTTTGAATGTTGGCACGCTAAACTTGAAACACTGTTTCCAGTTGAATGCGCACCTACAAGGGTCAGTATTGCATTTATTCGTCAGCCTGTTACACCTCCCACATGATGCACATGTCACCAAGTGTCTTGTCCTTGATTTAAGATGCTGTCAAACTTGTCATTATCTGTTAAACCCAGAAACAGCCTTATGGTACTTTTGTGGTCATGTCGCATCAGTTGTTGTGCCAACCTATGCCACTTGGCTCCCTCACTCCTACACTTTAGTGTAGCACAAAGCTTTCCCAGCATGATGTGCATGTCAACAAGTGTCTTCTGCTTGACTTATGATGTTCTTGAGCTTGTCATCAGCCGTGCCAGTCGGTAGAAACCTTATGGTGTCCTTGCACGCATGCAGCATCAGTTGCAGAGACAATCTATGCGACTTGGTTCGTTCTTTTCCACGCTTCAGTACAGCACAAACCCTTTCGAGCATGAAGTTTGTGTCTTTGCTTTTCCAATTTACTGGTGTAGCCTTCGAACAATTGGTTTTTGATAACTCCACCAGTTGCTTGTCTGCTCTACATGTATCAAAACTTCAAAAACCGTGCCTTGTGTGCCGCTATGAGCTCAGTTTTGGAGGGCCTAGGTTCGTTCTGTGGCACAAATGCTGGTGCAATTTTTTCTGGTGCCTGGGCTAGTGCTTCTGGAAATGACGGGTGCTCGATGCAAAGCTCGGTCACCTTGTTTTGTTGACCTTGCACGTAATCTGAAAGTAGAACAAACCAGGTAACTTCAGTGCTGCATTTTATTTTAATGCTATAGCAAATATCTGGAGAGGTCACCTGATCTGGGCACAAATAAGTAAAAGCAACATTCTATAATTAATGCATCATGTGAAGCTTTGCTCCTTGTCTGTCGCTGCGAGTGTGATTTGCCAGTCTTGTGTCAAAGTAGCAAGAACTTTGGCTTTTCTGCATTGAGCCTAGCTGTAAAGATAATGTCTACTTGTGGTAAAATGTATTATTGGGAGAAAAAGCTGTCTGTCTATCCCGATCGCAGTTACTTCAAAAAGTGTTGCACGATGCTTGAATATGCAACGAATGCAGTACATGCCGCTATCCCGACTCTATAACCACCCTACGAGAAAAAAAGATTGTTCTGCCACAATCTGCAGTGCTCTGCTCCTTACAACACTAGCTTGTGAATAGCTTGTAAATGCAACGCGAGATGTAGTTTTGCTGAGCACTTGTAGAGCATAACTGCTAACTTAAAGACGGACGTGACACAGTTAAACTTGCCAAATGTAGCAGCCATCTTGAGTGGACACACAGTAATCATGCTATGTCTAGCCTTGGATGTCTTGCTGTGCTATTGCTGTGTTCCATCCTTTGTTGCTGCTTGCTCTTTGTTGGCATTTTCAATGAAATGAAGGGCAGCAATCAGTGTTCTGGAAATGCAAGCTTTCCCACAAGGTTTAATTCTCAGCAGTACATTGCAAAATTTTTTGGGAAGGACTTGTCTGCCTGAAAAATTAATAACGCCTGCATGCTTACCGAGCCTTCATTCCCTCATATGTGTATGCGGTAGATTTAGGAACATAGCCGTTCAGGACACTATGGAAAGATTTCAGGCTGTATGTCTGCGTGTCTGGCGAGAGCTGTCGGATGTCTCTGAGAAGCACTGGGGCCATGACAATGGCTCTGACTTGTTTGTGCGCTGGAGAGTCTAATGTGGGAAAAAATGGGACATATATGTATTGTTCCCTTCATCACAAGTATAGATGGACAATGCGCATTGTGCTAAATTTGATTAATTGTGCAAAAGGTCCTCAAACTTAAACTTAATCTTAACTGGTAGATTACTTGTATTTACCAATTTTGAGCCATCACACTCTGCTGGATCGTCCATAAAGGCAGCGGGGATATAGGTTGCCATGACCATCATGAATGTTAGCTATGTGGTTTAGGAGACTTGTCCATGTCGCCACTAGTAAATCTCCATTTCCTCCGCAAGCACATGCGCACCAGTACAGATGGTTCACAATGGTTTGTATCCAGCTCAACAGCTCCCTGCATCTGGCCTTCCGTGAAGCAGCTGTCAATTTTCTTCTGATGCCTGGAAAACATTTACGCCATAATTTCTTAGTCCATCTCGTGTAAACTTACACTGTAGGTAGATGAAGAAGACTAGGTCGAAGCATTAGTACAGAATGGAATTGGAATACAGTGCACTGAAAGATCTTTCTGCGCACTATTTCTGGTAGTGTAGCCTCAAATAGGTGTGTAGATGTTTTTATTTCAAGGTACTAGTTCCTTCATAGCTAAAGGGACTGTCTACCATTTTTCAAAAACCTCCTATTTTGTAATGCAATAGAAAGCTTATCATTTAAAGTGCAAACGTGCAGTGGTTTCGCTGATAAGCGAGTAGGAATTTTAAAACAATGTATTTCGATTTGCATAGTCTCTTAAGACTTTATGGATACCCGAAAAATGGACTAGTGGATGCGATGGTGGTAAAAGTGAGAAACCGGAAGCACGTAGTGTTTCTGCGGTATTACTTTGTGTAAAGCACTAAAACGACTCTAATAGCTGTCCTCAGCACATAAGTGGCAAGTTCTTTTGGGCCACCTATAATCGCATGTTTTCTATAGGCACAGTCTGAGTGCCTGTTTTTTTCAACAACCTGAAAAAGACGGTGACCCTTGCATCACTCGCACAATGCTACTAGCACTGCTGCATGTCACAATGTCATGGGGGCATAGTTGAAGACCCATTAATGCACCATTCTATTTGTCTGCACGATAGCAGTGCCACTTTCAACACGCACTACTTTGAAAACAAGAAATCAATCTCTCATGCAAAGAAAAGTTAGCAGAGGCACCTAAAATACAATTTTAGACAATAAAATAATGTATCCAAGCAAAATAACTCTCTCTGCGCAGCTTTTTGGTGGCATAATGGTGCTCACATTGGTTGCACTGTTTCACCGTCGAGAAACACTTAATTTTTGCACCACTCTCACAGCCAGATAAGAAATAGAATTCCTAGCTTATAGGATACAAGTTTGCTGTTGCCATCAATGTGGCACACAATATTATCATTCGCGCTAAAATCCAAAGACCTGATCCTGTGGTAAACAGTCCCTTCAATGCAAATGTTTGAATTATGATGACGTCAGATGCATTCTTCTTTAATAAACGCTAAGTGCTAGTCAGGAGTTGCTTTGCGGCTATTAACCAACATTAGGTATTTTACTAGCAGTAGTAAATACGTTAGTTCCATTCATAACTACCTTTTGCAACGTGCCAGACGTCAAATTGGTGTTTGGTGGCCGGGCAATGCAGCCTCATGCATTTCTTTATTGCTGTATGGCGGTCTGTTGTCAGGGACCTTATGAAGATGCCCTGGTCACAGAGAAATTGAAGACCTCTGATGAGGCCCTCTTTCTCCATTGGTGAGCTCGCCTGAATTTGGGCACTCTGGAAGACAAAAAAAATTGCATGTGCACAGGATATATAATTGCATGAAGTGAAGCTGTGCAAATAAAGCACATTGCCCCATATTCTTAAAACGCTCCTCAACCCCACAGCCCACCTCGACTACCGTAAGTTGAAACCATCGCACTAGCACAAGAATATGACACAGTCAAATCGCTGTGGCACTATCTTCTAGCACACAAGGCCCATTGTGTACAGATAAATTCAGGAGTATGTGAGTAAACTGTCAAGGGTTGGGAATTATGAAAGGTTTCGTTACAGGGAAGGATGCGCCTTCTAAATACAGCGTGTACACGCTCACCTGTGCATTGATAAGCTAAAAAAGAATACTGAGGCATGTATGCGATTGACTCGTGCTTCCTGGAATGCTTGATAAACATTTTGACGAAGTAGTTCTGCGGAAACCCGCAAGGTGGAGAGAAGTAATGAATAAAGGGAAATCAGACATCCACCCGTTCGTATTTTTTTTTCAACTATGAGGCTTTTCTTTCGAGGAACCCGTATGGGCTTCCATTGTAGCAATTGCTACAAACGGCTGGATGTCTCATATTCCCTTTATTCGCTTGATAAACATGTAACAATCATTGCACGATGCTTGAAAAATAGCAATAATCAAATATTATGTCGAATGATGCTCGGTAGTTCTTTTTTCTACTTACTTCTTTGACTTGAATTTGCTCCGTGTGCATTATCTTTCCCGTGCCTGGACACAAGAACGAGTATGTCAAGAACTTGGCACTGTGGCCTGGCGAGTCACAGCGCCCGTCCCCGCAGAGCTCCAAGCTGCTGTCACCAGCTGCTGCCAGAAGTCCTTTCTGGTGCTCATCCCAGACCTACGAGAAATTTGGACTCTGTCCTGAGTTTTGATCTACTCCAGCTGCTACGTGTACAGTTATGTGTACACGGTTTATGTCTGATAACAATCAGAATGAAAAAAATAGTTGCAATTACAAAATATTGTGCACTCTTTTAATGGACATTAAGGAGAAACACCACCCACATGTAAGCTCTGCCTAGACACACAGAGCAACATAAACACTGACGTACAGAACATGCTAACACAAGACCTTGGCTAAAAACTGAAAGTAACTTTTGAGAATTGTATTTGTGTTTTGTATTTTATTCAGGATGATATGCAAAAATGAGGAACAGGTTGCAACATCCTTCCGATTCCCACATAACGCGACGGATTTTGAAGACATTCAGCCCTAAACCTCTTGTCGGTGGACGCAAAAGGAACAGATTACGTTAAAAAATGTTGAGTTGGTGTAGCAAAGCTTTGCAGACATTAGCAGCATAAAAGGAATGTAAGTAAATGAAACTACATTGAAATTATCATAATCGCTACGGAATCTTCGGTACTGCATATCAGCCACAAAATTCAGAAATTCACCTTCCACTTTCTCTACTTCTAAGCAACTTTTTTCTTCAATGCATAAGCAAAGAATTTTACAAAAATGCCATCTACAAATACAGCACAATGCAGCGCTTTTCCTTACAGTTCCATTATGGGTTTCCTGAAATTAGATGCTACAATTTCTGCAGCTGCACGCATTGTGTGCTAGCGAAGATGTAAGATGAACTTCCAGGCTGCTTAGAATAATGCCAGTGTCTGTTCTTGGAACCATTTTCTGCTCATGCCAGGCATATTTTCTGTATTTATGTGCTTTGTTCGCTTTCTTATGCGCAATAAAAATGCCTGAAAAATTTGAAATGCTTGCTTCATTCTGTTATTTGGTTTTACTAATGCTAAAGCTTTAGAAACGACTCTCGGAATGCTAGTCTTATGCGAGTGCTTGTGCACTGAGCATGCCTGCCTCAAATTAGCTACACCAAATTTTGAAAATTATGTTCGCATATAGATTTGTTGCACGAAAAAAAAGCAGGTTAGCAGTTTTATATGCTAATGACGAGCCGTAACAGCTTACAAATATTTTGCAGCCCAACATTCTACCATTGGAGTGAATGGTTAAACAAAGGGCCAATATGACACTACTTCTAGCGGCTCCCGAGATATTGGGCCGTTGTTCAATATGTGGCTAGCTACATATTCAGGAAAGTTGAAACAAAATGCTTACTGCAGTGACAGCTGGAAAAAGATATGCCTTCTGGTAACTGAAGAATGTTTGATCACTGATGACTTGAACACCCACCAACCTCGTCATTCTGAGTGTTCCAGCAGCACTTGAACCGGAGAAGAGTATTGCAGCCGAAATGTCGACGTTGCCTTTGGGCTTCATTCCTACTAGTGGCTGGCTCGCCCACATGTGCTCATGTCCTCTTGGGCATTCAGTCTTAGCTGTGATGCGTGTCCCAGAACAGGAGAGGCTCACTGTGCAGGACGTAGAGAAGCAAGTGCGGCCAGTGTTCAGGAGTGTCAACAGGTTGTCACGAGAGACAAGAAAGTAGTCTTTGTGTTGCGTACACCCTTCATCCATATCGCACCTGAAAAAGAAAATATGCCCCTTACTCAGCTTTTATACGGGCACTCTCGTACAAGTTCACTCCCTTACTCAGTCAAAAGTTTGCGCTGAAAGTTAACACTTTTCTCTTTTAGCAGCAATAATTACCCTTTATTGCCTTCATCATTTATAGTGAATTAAATGCTGCACCTGTGCATCAAATAATCGTAAACACAGGATTGAAATTATATGCAATCTGTGTGCACAAATGGAAGACAGCTACCCCAATCTGCTACACCTTCTTTGTAATTGTGACTTTGTGACTGTTTGACTCAAATCACGGAAGCTTTTTCACATCTGTCACTGCAATTAGTTACTGCATGCCAAAGACTGACATAGACATCTGTAGGTCTTGCTTTTGTTACCACCCATCACAAGCATACTTCGATCATTTATAACCTATCACACTGTTTTTCATTAAACAAGTAAACATCACTTTACTATAAACACATAAAGTGCACTAATACATATTGCACCTTCGTATCTGAACTTTTATACACCAACATACACAGTAGTATGCAATGTTTACTTACTCATCAAATGTCACCTCTGGGGTGCAAGTTAATTCTTCTGGCTCGTACGTTGTGTCATGCATGTAAGGGTATTGCAGTACTGGGGACACGTCAGGCGAGGGAATGTAGCTGATGTCCTTTGCTGGTGTACGTCTCCGGTGCTTGACTGGTTTCCTGACACAAGTGGTACGTCGTCTCTTGATTGGAGTTGATGTCTTTTGCGTAGGTATGTTCTGAACATTCACCTGAAGTGCCTTGCATTTCATTTCCTTCACAGTTGTATTCACCTGAACAGCTGGAGAGCAAAGAAACGCCATGCGAAGGTCTGAATAAAAGAGAACCAGGAAAACAGCTTTAGAGAAAATTACACTGTGTCGCGTAATTCCTGAAAAGTTGGAAAAATGACAGCAATTCTGACTAAATTTGCATATCACAAAGCACCAGCAAACATGCTGAAGTAGACAAGGTTCTACTAGCCTGTCCAATATCTTTTGGTGGTAATACCAAACAAAACAGAAAATTTGCTACTTGTTCTCCCAGATCCCATCACATATAACATTAGTAGTTTTCGTTAAAAGCTAGGTAACAGCTCGGGTGTACTCACCAACGCTCGTGCACAGTGGTTTAGCCTGCAATTTTTTTGCATTCCCGACGCTGCGGAAACTGCTTGTTTTCGCGGGCATCTGCATTAAATCTGTCTGCGTCTCCGCGTCTTTCGCACCAGAGAGAAGCGTCTGAAATGTGCCAAAAGTGTACTAAGCTGCGTGTTGCGTTGATCTGCGTACAACTGCAACCACCGTGACAAACCCCACGCACATACCTCCGCGTTGCTTTCGGTGAAAGTGCCAGCAGTGTTATTTTCAGTCATCTAGTCGGCAACGTTAGCCTGTAAATAAAAGCAGCTGGCTATGAGTAACGCGAAGGGCGGCGCACACTTGCTGATTTTTAGTATTGAAAGTTAAATAGCATGCGGCGTCAAGAAGAGGCACGACTCACGAAACTTACGTCCTGCAGCAACGGTGCTTGCTCTTCAAGGGGGAAAGGCGATATCGACGGAACAACGTTGCAACCCAGTCGCGCTTGGAAAGGCACTTCGATTGACTGTCTTGGGAGAGAATTGTGCAGGCAATCCGCGTTGCTTTCAATGGAGGTTCCAGTAGCGTCATTTTCCGTGATCAAGACATCAACGTTAGCCTGTCAATAAAGGCAACTGGCTATCAGTATAGTAAAGGGCTGCGCACACTTGCTGAGTTTTAGTAATGAAAGAAAAATAATATGCGCGTCAAAAAGAGGTTCTACTCACCATGAAAGTTTCGTCCTGCAGCAACGGTATTTGTTCTTCATGGGATGAAGGCAATATCGACGGAACAGCGTTGCGATGAAGTCGCATTTGAAAAGGCACGCCCATTGACAGCCTCAAAAGTGAATTGTGTTCGTAATCCTCAGGGCGGAAATGCATCGAGCACACATGCAGTCTGATCGGCACCTTTCCTACCCGCTGTAGCATGGGAAATGCACTGAGCCAGCGAGAACGTAGAGGTTCGCCCCGCAGGATCGCATGGTAGTGCACGTTGGTGTCGAAGCTTTCAGTATCCTTGTTCAGACGACGCGGACCGTTCGGGCACCCCGTGACCCGGCATTTCGCCGCTGGGAACTGGGAACTACAGCTGGCAGGAACTTTCGTGACACAGCATGGACAGCACAGCACGCCGCGAAATGGAAATTTTGCCATTCACCAAGCGAAATTGCGAGTGCGGTCAGCGCGGCCGAGCGAAACCCGAACTTGTCGGCACTACTGTGGAGTGAGCGCGACGGCCGTAATATGCAGCAATAGAATAACTATGGCCTATCACATGTTTCGTTTGTTGCCAAAATTTATCTAATTTACTTTTCAAGTGTAACATGTAGCAGTAGTTCAATAATTAAAATAGAGGCTCTGACGTCACCTTATGAGAGGTACCATAACGTACGACAGGTGCCGTCCCTCCAATTTCTCAATTTCTTCGTTTTCTCGCTTAGAAATAATCTGTTCTCGTTAAGAATGGCGAACTTGTCATTACAAAAGCCCAATCGTTCACTCTAGCTCAACTTAATATTTCCCTTTAGTGTCCCTTTAAACAATAAGAAAAAATGAAAATAGTAAATTCCGCAACTCACATTAGGAGAACTCCATTTCACTTTATGATGGCTATTGCTGCATTATTCCGGAAAGCGAAGTCGCCGATGTCCTAAACATGACATTCTTTTCGGTTTTTACTAACGAATCCATTCATAGCATGCCAGTCATTTTGCCATACACCGCTACCCAAACGAATAACATTGCGTTTGACCCACCTGGCATTGTAAAATTAATTGATTCATTAAAAAATTCGCCGTCAACCGGAATTGATGAAATCAAAGACAAGGTACTAGCAAACAATATGCGTCATTCCAGCGTCATTCATTCCAAAATTTTTCAAGAATCTCTTGATACTAGTACGGCGCCGGTCGACTAGCGCGTTGGCAAAGTATTCCCAGTTTTTAAGAAAGGTACCAAGTCTGCTCCCAAATACTATCGCTCAGCCTAAATCACGAGCGTCTGCTCCTAATTATTAGAACAGGCCATTTTTTCTAGTGTGACAATATTTCTATCATCCATTAATTTTTTTATCCTAACCAACACGGTTTCCCACAGGCCATTTCTGCAAAACCCAGCTCGCTTTACTCTTACACGACATTCACTCATCCCTTGATAGTAACATACTTGTCCACGCATTTTG
Source organism: Dermacentor andersoni (assembly GCF_023375885.2). Lineage (NCBI taxonomy): Eukaryota > Metazoa > Arthropoda > Arachnida > Ixodida > Ixodidae > Dermacentor > Dermacentor andersoni. The sequence continues at coordinate 365,539,668 of NC_092814.1, read as the reverse complement.
CCTTGACTTCGAAAAAGTTTCGACTGAGCACCCTATGCTTATTTACTACTCAAACTTAAACTCTTACGAACAAATCTACACCAAGCAGCTCTTAATTGGATTCAAGCATTTAAAACCGACCGTCATGACTTTGTCTATGTTAATGTATATTCATCGTCTTTTTCATAAGTCTTGTCCAGTGATCCCCAAGGCAAGGTCCTCGGACCATTTCTTTTCCTTGTAAAGATTTCACTAAGGTAGTGGAAGCCTAGCTCGCCGGTCGTTAAGCCTCCGGCTGCTCCGGCTGCGTCTCGGCGGAGTGTCGCGCCTCGGCGCGCGGCGTTTACATCTCCCACCAGTGTGATCCCGCACCTCTGCCTTCGCTATGCAGATCCAGGTCGCCGGCCACGATATTTCGCTGGAAGAAGTGACTGCCCCGTCTGGCTGGCTCACTGCACGATCCCGCCGCTCAAAACGCGGCACAGACAACTTGACCCCGACCAATGAATCATCTCAAGCCTCAAGTAGCCGGCCCCGCTCTCGGGCGAGGCAGCGCGTTAAAGCTCAAGTTCTGAAAGCTGGCCGCATGCCGCCGCTTCCGACGGAGGATATCAAGATTGTCATCCGCCCCAAGGGCGCCCTTCATATAGCCAAGATCGGCAGTCACGTGGTAACCACCGCCATTCTCCAAGCAGCCAACCTCACGGAATAGAAGAAAGCTCAGAAGACACTGTCTGCCCGAATACGCAACAAAACATCGTTGTCTTCAGTACACCTCACCCGGACCCTGCAGATCGGTACGCTCGCATCCACACTATCCAAGTGAACGGTGTCAACCACGAGGTGAATGCCTACGAAACCGCAGCTGAGTACACGACGAAGGGGGTCATCCGTGGGATCCCACTCACGGAGACCCCCCAGCAGATCCACAACAAAATTGTCACTGTCCGAAACCCGACAGCCTTGGCAGCCAAGCGCATCGCTTCTACTACAGCAGTGATCATCGCTTTTGAGGGACTGAATGTGCCTTATCAGGTCCGCTACGGCTCCACGTGATTCCCATATGTTCGATATATCGGAAGCGAATTGACATTTGCTGCCAGTGTGGCCGCCTCGGACACCGTATGGACGTTTGTCCCTACCCAAATAACAAGATATGCCGGGGCTGCGGTTTCCGCAACCCCCCCGCCGACCATAACTGTAACCCTAAGTGCTCGCTCTGTGGTGGTCCCCATCTCACCGCGGACAAAAGTTGTGCCGCTCGTTATAAAACCCCGTACGTGATCCATAAGCGTATCGGGAAACGACGAACAACCAGCCAAGCCACCTATAAACAAGCCGGTCCCTCCACCCTCAACACCAGAACCAGGCCACGCTCCCGCACACCGTTAAGGGGGAGCCGTTCCCGCTCCAGCACTCCATCTCGATCCAGGCAACAACCCTCAAGATCTCGGTCTGCATCGGCTTCACACATCACATCTGCCAACAACAAGGTGAGCTTCGCAGAGGCTCTCAGGGGCACCTCGCGAGAGGGCCGTAAGATCACCAACACACAAGTCACCTCCCCTCCTCTTTCACCAGATAACCCAGAAATAGCTCAGCTTAAGCACGAGAACGCTATCCTACGCGATCTCCTAACTAAACTCACGCAGGAGGTTAGAGACCTCAAACAATCCCAAACACCAGCCTCTACACCTATCGCACAGAACGTCCCTGCCCCTAGTCAGGAGGCCCCCTGGACTCCCGTCCACAAGAAGAGTGCCCTGCAAGATGGAGCCACGGGCCAGGTCCGCTCTGAAATTAAAGACATGCTCATCTCACTTCAAACAACTATTAGCACTTTCCAACATGCACTAGACTCCACCCAGCATGCCTTCATTGGTATTGTCCAACGAGTGACCAACCTGGAAACTCATATTCTCACGCCTCCTAGCCATGCCGCCCCCGTGTGCGACCCTTCCGGGACGCCGATGGCGACATCCACCATCTCCCATCATGGCTCACCCTAATCAAGACGTCCTCATTTGGCCGTGGAACTGCCGAAGCTTTCACCAGAAAGAACCAGTACTCAATCAATCCCTACGCCAACATACCCGCCGCCCGGATGCTATGCTACTTCAAGAAACAAATACCACCCCCACCACGCTCCCCGGCTATCAAACCTTCCATACCACCCACCCTCTTCGCCGAGTCTCCACCCTCGTACGGCGTCGTATCCCGGTTATTGAACATGATCTCAATAGTCCTCACATCGAACATCTATTCCTCGAATTAATTCCCAATCGTGAACGGAAAGAATGCCTCTTCCTTCTGAATATTTACAATAGCCCCAAGGACAAAGCAAGGTGTCGTTTCCTCACCCTCTTTAAGAAGGCTCTTCACGTAGCTGGAACGCACCCCCTACTCATCGGCGGCGATTTCAACCTCGCCCATACAGGCTCGGGCTACGTTTGCACGGAAGCTGCAGCTCGTAACCTCTGGTAAGATTACCACGACTTAGGCCTTACGCTCATCACGGATCCCTCCTTTCCCGCACGCCTCGGTACTTCCACTGCCCGGGACTCTACCCCCGACCTCACCTTCATCAAACATATCAACAATGCACACTGGACCAATACCCAGCAAGACCTCGGCAGCGACCATTATATCTTTGCTCTCTCTTTACCCCAAGTCGCTGCTGCCCCTGCCCCTACTAAAGAATTCACCATTACCGACTGGGATGTTTTTCGTAAGATACGCATAGGTTCTACCTCAGCAGAAGGCATTGCCGACATTAAAACCTGAATACAAGCGCTACGCACTGATGTTCAAACGGCCACTCGGGTGGTAACTACAGATGCCTCAGTTGAACGCATGGATTGCCGCCTCGCCCATCTTCTGGAGGCTAAGGCCTCCATCCTAGCTCGATGGAAGGGGCAGCGCCTAAACCGTCGCCTCAGAAGTAAGATCTCCAAAGTCAACACAGCCATCGAGGAGCATTATCAAACCCTCAGCCGGCAACAATGGACTGAGCTGTGTAACACGGTGGATGGACAACTTCATCGCCCCTACTCGTGGACGCTCCTCAAACATCTGCTTGATAATACCACCACCCGCACCACCCAATAGGATCGGCTGCAGAAGCTCCTTTATACGGATACCCTTAAGCAAGGTCCGCAACAGGTGCTTGACTACCTCTGCACCAGATATATCTCCAGGGGACAAGTCAGTCCACACAGCAATTACATCGGTAATTCCAACCCTACACTAGACGCCGATTTCAGCGTATCTGAAATACATGCTGCTCTTCGCAAGCTTAACGGTCGTTCTGCTCCAGGGCCAGACGAGGTCACTAACAAAACCCTTCGCAATCTCGATGATGTGCCTGTGTCCGATCTGACTGACTACATCAACGACTGCTGGCGCAGTGGCGCCCTCCCAGCTGCCTGGAAGACTGCCAACGTTATCCTAATCCCAGAGCCTGGCAAACCATCTAGCCTCAGTAACCTAAGGCCCATCTCCCTCACTTCATGCGTAGGCAAGGCGATGGAACACGCCTTCTTAGCACGCATCAACAGTCACCTCGAAGACAAATCTCTCTATCCCCACACCATCATTGGATTTCACCATCACATTTCTACTCAAGACGCTATGCTGGAGCTCAAGCATCAAGTGCTAAACGATCGTTCCCGTAACATGAAAGCCATCCTCGGACTCGACCTCACTCAAGCCTTTGATAACATTTCCCATGCAGCTATCCTTGACCAGGTCTCCCACCTCCATCTGGGAGAGCGAGCCTACAATTACATTCGTGACTTTCTCTCCAATCGCCCGGCCACCCTCTCGGCCGGGGATTTACGATCAGACCAGCTTCCCCTTGGCAGCAAAGGCACCCCGCAAGGTTCAGTTATCTCTCCCATGCTCTTTAACTTAGTCACGATTGGCCTTGCCCAGCAACTACAACGAGTCGACAATATCAACCATACGATCTACGCCGACGACATCACCATCTGGTCGTACCGAGGCAGTGATGGTCAAGTGAAGTCAGCCCTCCAAACGGCGATTGACACGGTTGAAGCCTATCTCCAAGGGACCGGACTGCGCTGTTCGCAGGCTAAATCGGAGCTTTTGCTCTACAAGCCCATTCTGCGGGGTCGCCCTCCCAAACACCAATCTGATCACCGACCCTGTGACGCCATCACCCTACGCCTTCAAGATGGCAGTCCTATCCCACACGTCCCTAGTATCCTGGTCCTCGATCTCACCATCTCTACCAACGCCTCCAACGCCTTAGCTCTCAACAAGATCTGTGCCCAATCGCAAAACACCCTACGACTTCTTAAGCGTATCTCTAACCGACGAGGGGAACTCAAAGAAGAAAGGCTTCTCCGCCTCGTGCAATCCTTTGTCATATGTCACATTGCCTACGATGGTGCGTACCTCAGCTGGTACCGGGCTGAGCAAAACAAGCTCGACACCCTCATACGAGGGGTCTACAAGCAAAAACTTGGCCTCCCGCACTGCACCAGAACTGAACTCTTCAACCAACTGGGAGTTCACAACAACCTTTCCAAACGGATTGAAGCCCAACAACGCTCTCAGCTTGAACGGCTCACCCTTACTGAAACGGGACGCTTTACTATATCCACGCTTGGCTTCACCTACCATCAGCAACAGGGCCCCAAACAACCGATCCCGACCGACATCCGTAGCTGGATCTACATAGGCCCTATCCCTAGAAACATGCACCGTGAATATAACAGGGCCCGGCGCCAAGCTCGGGCCGGAGCTACCATAAAATACTTGCTCATGTACCTGGCGTCACATTTGTTGATGCAGCCCAATATTCCCATGGCACACGACTTGTGGCCGTCGCCACACGCGATGGAGTCCTACACCACGCCTCCAGCGTCACTACCCCCACTGCCGAGACGGCTGAAGAAGTGGCCATCGCCCTGGCCACTCTACATTCCACCTGCCACACCATCGTGTGTGACTCTGGCTCAGCCGTCACTAACTTAAGCCAAGGCCGTATTTCTCCCCAAGCTCTTCGCATCCTCTGCCAGGCACCACACTAAAGACAGCATAATCTCCCGGACATGGGGCCCTATAACGTAAAACTATTACAATATATTTTTATTCCAATCTCCTGACGTCAAATTTGCGTAACCACCGACGCAAGCACCGGGCGGTCACCCGCAGGGTTGTCTGAACAGACCAATCAAACGCTCTCCTCGTTCATAGGAGGTAACTTTTGTTTGCTTCAAAAATGAATAAGATTGCCTACACTGAGTGGCTTGTCGTATCTAATTGGCTGACAAGATGCGAGGAGAACGCTCAAGTGGAGAGGGACGCGATGGGATAGAGCCAGTGCGATGAAAATCGATAACCGGATGAATAGGGTTGTGCAGGCGTCTGCGATTGGTCCGCTTTCCCTTACTTAGCTTGCGGTGGCTGGTCGAAATTCGCGGCGGCATGCAACAAAATCTTAAGAATGCCGCTAAAACGGATCCTCAGCAAAGAAGAGTTAGCAGAATGAGGTCGTAAACGTGCCGAAAGTGCTCGAAAGCGTTACACGGCCACACAAGAAGTTTTATTATACGCAAATAAACCCATGCTCTCCAGCAGGTGCGAGTAGCCAGCCTCTGAGCGATCGGCGGCAGCCATCTTTTATTCCTTTCGGAACAGGGCAGCCTGCGGCTATTCAGAAGAAAATTCAGCTTTGTTCGGCATATTAATGCATCTTATATGCGTACACGTCACTTTGACACGGTGAGTTTTCGCGGTTTTGTGACGTCGCACCAAGTAGGTGAAGTGGATGCAGACCGAAAATTTTTGACCAATAGCCGGAGGCTAATGGCGAAAAGGCGTCGAATCAGAAATAACAGTTTTTCATTTTCGGTCAAATCATGCATAATCAGTGTGTACGCATCATATCATATGGGGAGGTATCGTGGTTTTCGTGATGGCGCGTGACAGACAGGGGAAGGGGGATGGTCCAAAAAAGTTTTTGACCAATCGCGAAGAGCTGATAGCAGAATTGGAATAGAAAAGTTTGGAATACCCTTACGTTATAGAGCCCATGGATCCCGGCCCATGCGGGCCCTGTCCACCCACACCTCCTCAATCTCACCGAGGTCCCCCACTCCATTGCGCGAGGCCTAGTCAACTGCGCCGGAGTCATTGGAGATGAGTTGGACACAAGGGACAATCTGACAACGATCTCGTTAAGGCCTTTTATCTCAGTCGCCGAACCTTCCCCCCGCCTCACCCCAAGTTCAGCCGGGCGCAGGCTACCACCCTGCGTCTGCTACAAACACGTACCCTTCACCCGCACGCCTCCTCCTTATATTTCCAAACGTCTACACTACCCCCAGCTGCCGGTGCTGTGGCATTCACCCGGCTACGCTTCCGCATATGCTGCGGGAGTGCCCAGCGCAGTACACACAGACTAACACCACGACTCTCTCGTCGAGGTTGCATGAGGCTCTGCGGAGCTCCGCCCTCGACGACCAAACCTGGGCGACCCAGCACGCCCGTGAGGCGGCGGCGAGGCAAGCCCTCGACGTCCCCTCATGGGAGGCTTAGGCCCGGCCAACATAAAGTGCTGGTCGTACAATAAAAGTTTATTCTTCCTCCTCCGGCTAAGCTGATTGTCTTATCTCTCTCATTACCCCCTGGCGATGTGGATCGCCACACACTCCCAATCGGCTGTCCTGGCCCCCACGATGATGATACGGTAACACATTCCCAATTGAAGCCTTTTCAACTTTTTCACTGGTTCTTTGGTAGTATTGTGTCTTCAGCAGTGCTCGCTCTCTAGCTGCCTTGACGACATAGTAAGGTCCTGTAAACGGCGTTTTGGAACCACTCCCATTCGGCTATCCTGGCCCCCACGATGATGATACGGTAACACATTCCCAATTGAAGCCTGTTCAACTTTTTCACTGGTTCCTTGGTAGTATAGTGTCTTCAGCAGTCCTTGCTCTCTAGCTGTCTTGACGACGTAGTAAGGTCCTGTAAACGGCGTTTTGGAATCAAGTGCCTTTCGGACCAGAATCCACCAATCTGGTTCAATTTCGGGCATCTTTGTGCAGTGCCTGCGGTCAAATTTTTTTTTTCATTGTCGCTCTATATTTTTGTCGCTGATGAGAAGTCTTGGGATGTTCCTTTAGATCAATTTGCTTCACTAAGCCCAATTCGTGGCCCGCTGGCAGCCACGATCTCGCGTCAAATGCCGCAGAACGTGGGCTGCATCTCCGGCCTGCTGTATATTATCTGTTGTGATGTGCAACGGCGACTTCCAAGGCGCATTTCCAGCCGCCTTTGAATTCGGGGTATAATGGTATGTACATGTTCAAGTCCCTTATCATTCACTCTGCAAGGGAATTCGTTTCCGGGTGGCAAGGTGCTGGGACACGAAGGGCGATATTTCTTTTCTCAGCCCAAAGCCACAATTTTTGGATTTTAAAGGATGGGCCATTGTCGGCGATGACGGCTCTGCGTTCTTGAAGAGTTCTCGTTCCAGCAATGATATCATGCAGTTTGCGTCCTGCTTTCTAGCTTTGGTGGTGACAAAACGCGTGCACTCGTCCACAGCGACAAGGAATGCTTTCGTTCTTAAAACTCCCTCCCCCTTATTTTCGCTTTCAACGAAGCCAAGATGCACAACCTCGAAGGGGATATCACAATACTCGGACGAGACCATCCTGTTGCCTCTAGGCTTGTACTTCGCTTTAACAAGCTGACATTGATAACAAGTTTTCACATAATTTGTGATGTCTTCTTTCATCTTTTTCCATATGAAACGCTGGGCTAAATTGTGGTATGTCTTCCCGAATCCGTCGTGTCCTCCTGACTCTGGGGTAGTGTGGTAAACCTTAAGGACTGTTGGCGTGCACTTTGGTCTCCGGGACATATTATTTGTCATTCTTTACTTCCATCTCCTGTGTGCATTCCCAAAGCTGAAACAGGTTTATATTTCTAGTAGGTGTTTCATGCAGCAGGCGGAGTCGAGATAGGACATCGGCATCTTGATGTTTCTGTCCCGGGAGATCTGTGACGTCAAAGCTGAATTGTTGCACTTCGCTAACACATCGAGCTATTCTGTCCCTTCGGCTGCGAAAGCTGTAACAAGTGCGTCAACGCCTGGTTGTCTGTGAACAGCTTGAAGTGGTTGCCTTCCAGGTAGCTTTTGAAGTATCTTAAGGCTAACACCACCGCCAGTGCTTCCTTCTCCATAGTTGCATAATTTCCTTGCGTCTTCGTAAAAGTGTAAGAGTGTAAGAGCTACCACCATCAGCTCCTTTCTTCAGTGCTTTGTAGCGCCATGCTGGTGGAGTATGGCGCCTACTCCATAATAAAATGCGTTGGTATAGAGCTCAAAGGGCAGGTTGAAGCCGGCGAACATTAATACAGGGTCCGATGAAATGATGTGGACAAGCTCGGTGTAGCTATTCTCACACTCTTCTGACCACATAAATGGCACGCCCTTTTGGGTCACTGCGGTCAGACATTTGGTTTTTCTGGCATAGTCTCTTATGAATGCACGAAAATGGCTCGCCAGTCCCAAAAACACTCGAAGAGAATGAATATCATACGATTTAACCATTTTCTTGGTGCGTTGAACACTCTCTTCCTTGGTGCTTTTCGTTTCACCGTTAAACACTCTTCCGAGAAAAACCACCTTATTGCAAAAAAACTAACTTTTCTTGATGCTAAATTTAAGTCGTGCGGCGGTTAGTGCCTCAAGTACTTTACACAAATGCTCCTCGTGGTCTTCCCTTCTCCTGGAGTAGACAATGATATCAGCCACATATGCATTGAAATATTTACCAATTAATTTCCTCAGCGTTTCATTCATCCTCTTCTGGAACCACGACCCAGAATACTTCCAGGCAAATGGTAGCCGATTATACTCGTAGATGTCGAACGGTGTGACAAATGCCATAAACTTAGTCCCTTCTTTTAGTGGTACTCGGCAGTACCCCTTGTATAAGTCAATACGTAAAAACCATTCGCACCCTCCAGTCTCGTCAATGAAGTCATCTATCCTTGGCATCGGGTATGAAAAAAGATCGGCCTGCTTGTTTATAATTCGGTATCAGTGCACAGTCGAAATGAGCCATCTTCCTTCGGTACAATGGTAAAAGGGGAAGCAAAACAAGATGTCGATGGCCTAATGATTCCTGCTTCAAACATGCCTTGAAGTTCTTGCCTTCGCCATGCTTTCTTTTCATGGCTGATGCCCTAAGGCTGTTTTCTGATGACTGTGCTGTCACGCAACAAGCACGGCACCTCAATCACGGTTGTGGCTTCAGGATATGGCCCAATGCAGATTAGCTCGTGGAGCTTCAGCGGCACGTCTTCCACGCATCATGGCTTTTGTTCGTCGGGTATTTCCGTCAAACACATATCATGCTCAGGTTGTTCAATACTCATCTCGACATTCCATAGAATGTTGATCTTCCTGTTCTTTATATCAGGTTGTGATAAAAGAAAGTCGAAGTTCTCCGCTGACACGACGAGTGCTTCCACCTTGAAGTTCTGACCTTCAAACTCAAGAGCTGCTGCTGTTTGTTTATGGTAATCCGAGATGGGAACCATCGTAGCTACACACATGAATAGGCTTTCCGGATATTATGCTGGTCGACTCCCCTATAGTTTCATTCATTAGGCTCACGGAAGCACCAGTGTCAATCAATGCTGACATGTTTCGGTTGTTTACAAGCATCGGCACTGTCAGAACGTCTGATTTAAGAATGAATACCGTTTCTTCGGCATATTGGTGAGATTCTGCGGTGCCTGGACTTTTGAAGGTGCGGTTGGTTATGAAATATCGAGCCTCGCGCGTATTTGTCGCTTGGTCTAGAGTTGTGACTCTTGTCGCTTTTGATGGCACTATAAAATTTCTCCTCATAACGTACGCCTGTGACTGAAACAGTTGGTCCATTGTGCTTGGCGACCTAACTAGAACTTGTTTCTGGCACTGTGTTGCCATACCGTGTATAATGAGGGCGATAAGTGACGATTCTGGAAGTTTCGGCTCGCCTGTACAAATTAAATGCCACTTTTCCAACACATATATACCCTCTGATGTTTATTGCTTTCTGTCTGTAGAATATGGCGTTATTCCAAAGTTCCATGGGACTCTTCTTGAATGATCGAGAAAAACTCTCCTTCCACTCATTCCATGATTTATTCAAATGTGAACTTACCCTAAGATCATTACATTCCCATGCGTTGCAACACAGAAATGCCCGCATGTTCTGTACGCGATCCTCGTCAGTCGACCATTAGTTCCTGGAGCACGCATACTCATAAACATGAAGCCAGGTATGCACACCGGACGAATTTCCATCAAATATGTCTGCGTTCAAGAAACGCTGTTCTCTCTTGCTTCCAGATCTTGACAGCGTAACAAGAAGTTCTACCAGCTGCTATTGTTGCTTCATCTGGCATTTCTGAATGTCAAGCAGTGCGTTCAGAACAGTTATATAACTGTCTCGCGGCGTTACAGCTGGCTGAGTTTCATGGTTCAAGATGGGTCCTTTAAAACAAGTTTCAGGAGACATCTTGTTCATTCGGGGCAGGAACGGTACCTTTAGCGACGGGGTCGTCAGCCGTAAAGCCGGAGGCACTTCGAATATCTACTATGTTACCTACGGTTTCCACTGAGTAAATCCCTTCTCAATCCATTAGTATGTGCTGAGTGGTCTCCGGATTTTAGCTGCAGCATACACATGCCTCATCTAGTCACGAATATTTGCTCCAATATGTTTTTGTCCTTAGGCAACCGGCTCGAGCCTCAAATAGCAAGCCGCTCCCCTTTGTGTTATCGTACAGATTTTACCTCCTAATTTTTTACTTCTCATACCTGTAAATCTCCATGGTCCTTTATGTTTCCATTCTTTGCATCCAGTTAATTGCCTCTGTTTCTGTCACTTTCTGGTGACTCCTGGTTGTCTATATACAGTTTAAATTACCTTATATTCGGTTGTCAACTGTCTTGGCCTCTTCCTCCATTCTGTGTACACGCTTTTCAATCACAGATACTTGTGCACTTTAGCAGCCCAATTATTTTGATCCATGTTCCTGAGTTTTTCTTCAAAACTCATTTTGTTCTGCTCTTCTCTGACTTCAAACGAGGCCCAACCCACGTCACCCTGCGCTGCCTCATTTGTAGTTTTACCGTGGGCTCTCAAAGCCAACCAGCCTACTGATCTTTAGTTAACTTCCAATCCTGACAATCCTGACTCTGGCTCCATCTCGTAGGGGTCGTCGCTGCAGAGCCTGTCTTGCCTGGCACTACGCTGCTGACGTTTTCGCCGTACCCTCCTCCCCGCTTTCCACTTCATGGTTCTGCTGTACCATCCTCCCTTTTCCTACTCGCGCTGCTTTCACTGTCGCCGTCTTTCAACCCCGCTGCGCTCCGCGTTCACTCTTTCATCATTTGCTGTGTTGTTCGCTTGGTGACGCCGACAAACGACCCCGAAGGACGCAACTGAGGGATGCCGGCTCCAAACGCATGAGCACGCGCCTAATGCTGCGCTCTAAAACTTCAAGAATGCCCCTCTGCTAAAATATTCATTAAAAAACTTCAATGCTCAATACAGGCAATATCAAAAACGGGCGACCCGGAAGCACAGAAAAGGCAGCCCCGCTACAATGTCAGATAGAAACGCTCCGCGACTATAAGAGCGATGAAGTTCGAAACTGAATACCGCGGCGAATGCGGATACGGCACGTTTTGCTTGGCAAACCTCTGCCGCGACGTGCAGTATGATTATTTGCCATGAAAAACCATCATTCAAACTTAATCACGGGACCTTTCCCTGTGACGTAGCGGCGAGGTGCTCCCCGTTTTGATATTGCTTGGCTTGAGCTTGAAGTTCAATCCCGCGGACGTCGGTTCGACGCAGTTAAAGGCGGCAACAAAATGTGTAAAAGTTGGAACGTCCGTTTTTGACGTCCATCGGACCAGCCTCGGACGTACAATTCCTACGCACCTTTTAGTCCTTCTGTCGTTCATTATTACGTCCCGTGGATTTCTTGGTATGTCCTCAGGGCATTCTTGATGTACGGCAACGTTGTCCAGAGGGGTGTCCCAGGGTTGTCTGTTGTCCATTTGCCATGACTCGTTGTAGGTTCCAGCGTAATCAGTGGTGCTCGCGTGCCTTCCAGAAACTACTAGATGATTCGTGTCATGTACAGACAAAGATTACACAAGATTCGGTGACAACAGACAGCGGATAGACCTGCAATGACATTGAGACATTTCAGTTGCAAAAACGCACGTGTGGTGCTGTGCGATAACTGTTAACGTTTGTCAACCGATGAAACGCGGTCACCGGTAAAAGGTAAAGAAATACGCACGTCAATGCCACCTCTTAAAAAGCATCGTCCCATTGATCATAATGCGAGCGCAAAAAACTCAGTGCCCCTTCAACTTTGTGAAGAAGGATGACCAGCGTAACTGTGTATGTGGGCCTCTTAATGCTGAACTGCATCTTCGCCGCGGGTCGGCCCGGCATTTCATTATCCGGTATTTTTTTTTCTACACACGCCCACGATAGTGGGAAAAGTAGCCCTAACAGCTTCTCTGTAAAAAAAAGCACATGTGATAAAGAAGCATAACAAAGCAACAAATAAGTCCCCGAGTTCCTTAGTGCTTGTAGAATGGCTTAAGGCCCACAGCATGGACTAATACAGGCCGTGAGCATCGTCGCTGTGATTGCGTAATGCCATCCGGTACGACCAAATCCTCTACTGCGCCAATTAGTTGCATGATCGTATACGGTCCGAAATAGCGTCTCAAAGCTTACCCCCCCTCCCCCCCCCCCCCCACACACATATATATATATATATATATATATATATATATATATATATATATATATATATATATATATATATATATATATATATTGTTACGCGAATGACAAGCTGTTATATTTACAACAGCCGTTCCAGCACTGGCCGGTTCGATTCACAGCGCGAGCCCTGTTCGTTCTTCCTCCTTTTTCCTCGAGTGATGGTGCCCACGCGCCTTGTTCAAACAATCAAATACCACACGCGTGTATCATAATCCCCCGGCGGCAGAAGCGACGTCCCGGAGCGTCTGCATGTCATCACTGGGAGGGTGATACTGCTTCAGTCGTGTAACGTGCACGATATCACTGGACTGAGAAGCAGATGGGGCGTTAGGGGCGATCTCGTAGATGACGGGAGTCACGACACGGAGCACTCGGTATGGGCCTGTATAACGAGACAGCAGTTTTTCTGACAAGCCGACCTGACGCGACGGAGACCATAGAAGCACGAAAGAACCAGGCTGGAAGTGCACGTCTCGGTGTCGCCGGTCGTACAAACGCCTTTGACTCTCCTGGGATTTCAGAAGGCGGTCACGGGCAATTTCCCTGGCGTGGGCACTGCGGGCGATCGCGTCAAGTGCATATTCACTGGTCGGTGCCTCGTGAACAGGGAGGGTTGTGTCGAGGGGCAGCGCTGGTTCTCGGCCGAACAGAAGGCAAAATGGGGAATAAGCGGCTGTGTCGTGGCGCGAGGAATTATAAGCAAATGCGACAAATGGTAGAGCGAGGTCCCAGTCAGTGTGGTCTAAAGAAACATATTTCGCAAGCATGTCTGTGAGAGCGCGATCGAGACGTTCCGTGAGGCCATTTGTTTGCGGATGGTACGACGTGGATAGCTTGTGCCGCGTGGCACAAGGCCGCAGGGTGTCCGCGATAACTTTTGATAGGAATGTCCGGCCACGGTCTCTGAGAAGTTGTCGCGGAGCTCCATGTAACAAAATCACGTCGCGTAGAAGAAAATCGGCGACTTCTGTGGCGCAGCTTCTAAGAAGCGCTAGGGCGATGGCCTAGCGCGTGGCGTAATCCGTGGCAAACGCGATCTGCCTGTTCCCAGAGGTAGAAAGAGGAAAAAGGGCAAGTAAGTCCAAACCAACCTGAAAGAATGGTTCCGCGGGAATGTCGAGTGGTTGAAGGTACCCAGCAGGGAATGTCGATGGTGTCTTGCGTCGCTGGCATTTCTCACACGCAGCTACGTATCACACGTAGCCCTGGCCATAAGAAGCGTCGGAGGATCCGGTCGTAGGTACGTGCCACACTCAGGGGAGCGGCAGTGGAGTTCGTGAAGAACAGCCGAGCGAAGATGTTTAGGGATCACAAGGTGTAATGCAGGGCCGTCGGGGTAAACGTTGTGGCGGTAGAGTACGCCTTCTTGAAGTGTGAATAAGCGAAGGGAACTGTCGGCAAGTGCCGATTCCACGCGGTCAATGATTTTACGCAAGGACGGTTCACGGCGCTGCTCGTCGGCGACATGGAGCAGTGGAAAAACAGAACACAAGCGTCGGTGTCAGTATCAGACGTAGAGGTCGCGTCTTTGACTGGGTAGCGAAAGAGGCGATCTGCGTCCTGGCGTCGGCGTCCTTACTTGCAAGTCACTGTGTTGGGATATTCTTGTAGTCGGAGGGCATAACGACCGAGCCGGCTAGTAGGATCCTTGAGTGACGAAAGCCAACAGAGAGCATGATCGCTGTGATTACGGAGAAGGGCCTGCCATATAAAAATGGGTGGAACTTTGAAACAACCAAGACGAGAGCAAGACATTCCCGCTCGGTAATCGAATAGTTGCGTCTCAAGTCAAGGTGCGTCTCCAATGTAGGAGAAAACACAAGGACGTCGTCGAGGTAACAAAGGCAAGTTGACCATTTGAAACCTTGAAGCACAGAGTATATCATCCGCTCGGACATTGCGGGAGCATTGCATAAACGAAACGGCAAAACCTTGAATTGGTAGAGGCCATCTAGAGTGACGAAAGCGGTCTTTTCTTCGTCTTGCTCATCGAAGGAAATCTGCTATTAACCAGATCAAAGCTTGATGGACGAAAAGTATTTGGCACCGCGAAGACAATCAGGAGCGTCGTGGATCCGTGGTGAAGGGTAAACGTCCTTTTTTGGGATTCGGTTTAGGTGGCGGCAATTAATGCAGAAACGCCATGTGCCATGTTTCTTTTTCACGAGCACTACCGGCGACGCCCGAGGAGTCGACGAGGGCTCAACAATGCCTCTGGCGAGCATCTTGTGTACTTCCTGCTGAATAACTTGCCGCTCTGCTATGGACACGGGATACGGTCGACGGTGAATGGGAACAGCATCACCAGTGTTTATCCGATGCTTAACAAGGGACGTCTGACCAAGTGGTCGATTGTCAGCGTCAGATATGTCGCGGTAGGAAAGCAAAAGGCGATATAGGGCAGCTGATTGGTCAGGTGTGAGGTCCGGAGCGACCATGGCATGCAATAGGCCGTCGAGGTTCAAGGCATCCGGCGGGTATTCAGGAGGATCTGGAGACGCGTCGGCTGCAAAAGCAGTGACGTGGTCGTCTGTCACTGACCGGAGCGTGGCCACCGCTATGCCTTCAGGTAACACTTGGTTTCAAGCCAAAATTCATAACGGGGAGACACATGCCATTTGCGACAAGGGTTATGACGGAGTGTGGCACAGAGGTGCGCGCGCCAGGAGGACTTCAGGAATAGGTGCGACGACATAGTCGCCATCAGGCACGGTTGCCGTTGAGGCCAATTCGACGAAGGTTAGGGATATTGGAGGTAAGCGAACAAACGCTGTAGTCCAGTGGGTGTTCGGTTGTTCGGGGTGAACGTCTGAAAGAAAAGGAAGCTCGTGGCACGGCGTACCGGGTGGAACAGTCGATGAGGGCGGAATGCGTCGACAGAAAGTCGAGCCCGAAGATCAGGTCATGAGGGCAACTGGTCAGCTGTGAACAGGACTGGAACTAGGCGCCCAGTAATTCCTATGCAAGCCGTGCACATACCCCTGCCGGCAACAGTGGCGCCATTGGCGACGCGTACGGCTCGAGTGATGGCAAGCGTAAGAACGTTTTTGAGGCGACGACATATGTTAGCGCTCATTATGGACACATGGGCTCCAGTATCAATTATTGCCGCCAACGGAACACCATCTAGGTCTACTTCAATCAAGTTCGTGTTAGTGAGGGGCGTCAACGGAGGATTTGGACAGGACGAACGTGATGCAGCACTACCTCCAAGGGCTGCATGGTCTAGTTTTCCGTCCACTGGTCTAGCCAGGAAAAGCGGCGAGGTTGGTGTGACGGGGAGCGACGGTGTTGAGGCGACGGCGAATGCACGGAGGAGCGGCTGTCAGGGGCATCAGAAGTACGGTACAGACGGCGAGTTGTATAACGGCGAGCGTCGGCGTATGGGTGAGGAACAGGGAATGAGCTCCAGTACAGCGGCAGCCAGGTGGCGCAGCAGTGGCGGGAGGTGCGACTAACGCGGTGGCAGCGGAAGCAGATCAGTTTGTCATCTGGGGTTCGCCATTCAGCAGGATTGCGTGGTCTGGGAGCAAAATACTGGTGATTACAGTTTGTGGAAATGGGAATGGGTGGCGAATTAGGTCGGGAGACAGAGCAGGCGGTAGGGCTGCCAAGGTCTGCAATTTGTTGCCGCACAACTGCTTGAATAACGGAAATAGAGGGGGCCGCTTCGTCAAAGGTACCGTCAAGGAGTCGTGGATGAAGGGGGGCTGGACTTGCCGCTTCAATCTCACGGCGAACGATATGTGTGACGTTCTCCTGAAATGGTCGTGCGGCGGTAAGAGCGGAGCAAGAGGACGTGGCAGGGGTGTTTGGGAGCCGGGAAAACTGTGGGACGACGCGGCGGCTTTTGGCTACCTCGAAACGGCGGCATTCTTTGACGATGGCGTCGAGGGTAGAAACGTCGTTATAGACGAGCAAATTGAAGGCGTCGTCCGCGATGCCTTTTAAGATATGGCCCACCTTGTCAACCTCGATCATGTATGTGCTCGTCGACTTTCCGGCAAAGTGCAAGCACTTCCTGTATGTAGGAGACATGCGATTCGGTCGACGACTGGACACGTGTGGCAAGCTCTTTTCGCGCAGCCTGTTGGCGACCTGACGGGTTGCCAATGAGGTCGCGAAGGCTCTCTTTGAAAATTTCCCAGCTGGAGAGCGCGACCTCATGGGTGTGAAACCAGACACGCGGTGTCCCGTCCGGATAAAAAATCACATAGGCAAGCATGATGGTAGGGTCCCAGTGGTGGCTTTGGCTAACACGCTCATACATGCTGAACAGTCGTCGACGTCAACGCCATTTTGGCCGGACAATGTCCCAGGATCATGGAGACTAGGAACGGTAACGTACGTTGTGGTTGGTGCCGCAGGTGTAGGTGGCCACGGTGTGGTTACATCGGAAGCCATGGCTGAGAAGACGGCGGTGCGGCCGCTTCGGAGCTCCGTGGCCAGGACGGGAAACGTTCCACCTCCACCACAATGTTACGCGAAGGCCGAATCAGTAAGAGGAGAAACTATTTACAGGTTATATTTACAACAGTGGTTGCACCGCTGACCGGTTAGATTCACAGCGCGAGCCCAGTTCGTTCTTCCTCCTCTTTCCTCGTATGATGGCGCCCACGCGCCTCGTTAAAACAATCCAATACCACACTCGTGTAGCAATATATTGCTCTCGTGTTATGTATGTATATACAGAGAGAGAGAGAGAGAGCGAAAGAGAGATGGCGTGGTCTGGCGACAATTTCTTTACGCAGGGGAAACGAAGGCCTTTCAGAACAAAAGCGATGCCACTTCCGTTTTTAAGGGATACAGCGCCACATTATTTTTTCTTCCGCCGGACGTGGACCCTCGTTACATAGATGGACTTATATGAACCTATAGTAATACAAGCTGCAGTGCGCCCATATAGCCCTTTTCCCCCTTAGAAATCGTTTTCGTCGTCTCCAAGGCCGTGAGCTGACCTACAATAATCAGGGCTTGCTACCGTCCGCCAGACAGTGAACGCTTATTTACATCATTGTTTCATGATGCATTACACAAGATATCTTCTCTGTATCCCAAGGCCCCTATCACTATCTTTGGTGATTTCAACTTTCCATCCATTACCTAGTCTGACCTAGCTTACAAAATATCGAAACAAAATGAAGAAAGTGACTTCGTGAATACGTGCCTTACATTTGGCTTATCCCATCTAATCAACTTGGCAACTAGGCACACAGCGCAGTCTTCTAACATTCTTGGCATTGTGCTAACTTTACAACCTGGAAATTTCGCCCCGCTTAGTTACCTCAATAACATCAGTGACCACGCTGTGATCCACGGCATGTACAAATGCAAATCGATTCGCCAAAACACCAAGACGAGAACAATAACAATATATGATAAAGGGGATTACGATGGTATGAACACCGAAATAGGCAATTTTTGAGGCTGATTTTTACAGGACATCCACGCACGCTTCGTAGATTTGAATTGGTCTCTGTTTAAAAATGAAATGCAGCGACTTATAAAAAATATATTCCACTATATATGTTTGTGAACAAACTATGTCGCCATGGTTTATGAAAGATTTAAAACGACTGAAGAACGAAAAAGAAGCGCCAATTCAGATCGGCCAAGTGGGCAAATACCTCGTACGCGTTGGAAAAATATCGATCTACAGGCTGAGCTATTCGACTCTCTATTAACACGCAGAAAGCGCATCTTCTACAGTTTCACATTACTTTCACTAATGGGCAGCAGCCCGAAGCAATTTTGAAGGACCATCAATCCTCGTGATTCGTCGACATCTATATCTCTGTTAGATCAAGCCGGTATCGCCATCCCGAAGCCCTGAAGCTGCCGAGACTCCTAACACCGAATTTCGAACTGTTTTCACTAATGAACCTTGTAATACCCTTCCAGCATACCCCCTCTTCGATCATCCTTGCATGCCCAGTATCAATTTCGAACCCCATGGTACCTCTAAAATCATCGAGTCATTAAAACTAACCTCATCTGCAGAACTGACGGTATTAATAGCAAAGTATTAAAAATACTCAGCATTTCGTCAGCACAATTTTAGCGAACATCTTCCAACAGTCTCTCGAATCAGGCTCTGTTCCTCGAAAATTGGCGAAGTAATACCTATTCGACAAAATGTCTCAACACACACTTACCGTCCCATTACCCTCAGCAGTATGTGTTCAAAAATAATGGAGCACGTTATTCACTCCCACGTTGTCAAATTTTTAACTTCTGTCAATTTCTTTACTCCAACCAATGCGGTTTCTGGTACGGCCTTTCTTGCGAAACTCAATTAGGTTTTTTTTTATTAACGAGATCAGTTCTAGTGTGGAGAACAACATTCCAGTAGATGCCATATTACTCGATTATGAAAAGGCCTTCGAGAAAGTACCTGATCGTCGACTCTTGCTAAAACTATCACCTCTAAACTTGCACCTCTTAGTGCTTGAATGGATAAGAGAGTTCCTCACCGACTGCCAACAGTTCGTTTCCGCCAATGAAGTCAACTCCACCTAGTGTACTGTTGCCTCCAGTGTCCCAGAGGGAACAGTACTCGGCCCGCTACTTTTTTTAAAAATTTATATCAATGATCTCCCCGCGTACCTCTCTTCAAGCATTCCTCTATTCGCGGATGATTATGTCATTTACCGTTCCATCACTAATCCCACCAATAAACTAATGCTTCAGCGTGAGCTAATAAACATGGAAATTTAGTGTTGTACGGATCTCATGGTTCACAGTATTAAGAAATCTTCCGTAATTTCTTTTCATTGACGACAAGAATACCAAACTAATACGTACATGCTTAATGGCGAGGTCATTTCTTCGGTATATTCCCTCAAATATTTAGTACATAACATCACCCGTGACCTCACGAGTTCATAACACGTCACACACATCACAAACAAAGCTAACCGCACCTTTGGTTATCTACTACTTATCGCACTTTCCCCACCCTCTGGTAAGGTATTAGCCTATCAATCTCTTGCAAGACCTAAGTTAGAATATGCGTGCGCAATCTGGGATAACTCATAACACAACCCTAGCAACACACTCGAGTCGGTACAAAATCATGCAGCCAGATTCATCTTTTCTGACTACTCATATCATACAAGTGTCACTCAGTTAAAATAAAGGGCTAAGCTTCCCAAACTAGATAGGCAACTTTGCCTTTATGATAAGCTCTACCATGTCCACTCTGCCGACAACACCCTTATCAAACCAGCATACCGCCTTTCAAGCCGTATCAGCCACCATAAAACCGTTTATCCGCCACATGCTCGGACAACTGCTCATCTTCATTCCTTCTTTTCTCAAAGAGCCACCAATTTGACACCTCTTCCAGTCAGCGTCATTATTCATGATGATCCTGCGCGTTTTAGGTCTGCCATTGAATTATTTGCCTGATTGCTTCATCTGCTTGTATTATCTGCAGTATTCTTTTAAATGTGCTTCTGTCGACGTCCTAATATGTTTACCGAGATGTCCGCCTGTTTTTAGTTGCCGTGTTCCATATGTAGAAAAATTTTACAGCCACTTTTTGTACACATTAGGTTCAACACTTGTCGATTGTCATATTTGATAAGATTTCGTGTTTTGTTTTTGCGTTTTCCTATTTCTTAACCTGTGGATGTGCAAAATGTATTAGCTTTTACGTTTTTCTTCGTTGCTGATTCTCACTCATTTCAGTGCTTACTGCAGTGGTACTGTGTTTATGTTAATTTGTATACTCGCCCACCCCTCATGCAATACCCCTCAAGCCAGGGTATTTCAGGTATTGTTAATAAATAAATAAATACATAAATAAATAAATAAATAAATATGAATGCCTTGCTACCAGGTAAACTTGTTTTATAGATGGCTCGTCAAAGGTTCAAGCGTAATGGCTGGTGCCCCTGTGCTTCCCAGAATATACTACACAAACGATAGAAGCAGTTGTAACATTCCAGAAATTTCAGATACGGAAAAGCACGTCTTGAGCTGAGCGATAACTTTTAACATTTTAACATTCGTTAGTCGGTAAAACGCGGTCTCCAGTAAAAGAAAAACAAAATGTGTGTTACTATTGAAGCTTGACCAGGTGGGCATGTTGATGATGCGGCGAAAGCTTGCTGAGTATTAGATTTTGAAGACGCCTTCTCGAAATGGCTCGAAGCATACCGTGTATCGTTCATTTCTGCTAGCAAAACAGGTGAAAATGCGATATGCTTTAGCTGGCCGCGGTTTGCCAGAGGTACTGGTAAGCCAACTATTGTTTCATATACAACATACTGAAATTTTTAAGCGTTTTCGGTAGTAGCAGCTAAAAAATAACAATCTCTCAAATGCAATAAAGAACTCCTCACGGGTTGTTACAGCACACAATTTACCTTGAATGTTTGCCAGACGAAATAAAAATGAAGAGCACTTCTGAAAAAAACATCACGATGTTCAGAGAAATTTCATTTTGATTGGTACTTAGAAAAAAAATAACTTTGACACGTTACCATAAGCGTGCAGATGGATGATTTATTAATGCTATTGATTCTCTGAGAAGTTCAGACAGCTGAGCAAAGTCCATCAGAACAGTTTTTGTCTAGCGGGATAAATTGGAAGAGTGGAGTACAACGTCGGTACACATCGTTCTACACATACTCACAACTGCTCGCGAGAATTAATGAGTCAACAGAATGCGAGTAAGAGAGAAGACGTGCAATGCACTATTGCGCGTCAACTTGATATGGTCTGTATCGGAATAGATTGAAATATTATTGGACGTTAACGGTATGCGCGTATGTCAAAATGCAGCTCATCAAGTAGCCGTTAACATCGTGCCGAACAGACGTAGACAACCAATAAAATCTGTAACGCTTTTGGCCTTCAGGGTATTAATAATATATAAATAAAAACATTAATGAAGCACATATTGGGTAAGGGTGCGGATGCAGGAGAAGGATTCTTCGCTTGAATGAATATAGCTACTGAATCAGATAACGAATCACTTCTAAGACTAGCACTGGCGAGGCTATATAAAACATATTCGAAAGACAGCCAATAGTAAAACTGCCGTCCTTTAAGAAGATGTTGTGCGAGTGCGATTGTCCGATAACGAACAAACCGGGGTGCAAAATCTTTCGTTGTAGGTGGCTTTCTATTGGTCAAGACTGTGAGAGTTAAAAGAGTTTTTTCTGACAAAGGCGTTGCAGCTCATGTTGTCAGAACCGCGGTCTATTTGATAAAAGTGGCATCGCTTGAGGAGTGATTTACGCAGAAGGACCACATCAGAGACTGCAACTTAAGGGCAGGTTCTAGTAACCTGCATGCTAGGCACATCTGGCAACCTATTAGTGCGAAATTACATATGTTGTGTGTTTTAATTCGCGTCGAAGAGCGATATCAAGAAGCAGAATCGATATCAGTGAGACCTGTGACTTGGACTCTTCTGAAGATCAAGACAGTGCAGCAAGACGAGGGTAAATAAGAAGGGAGACAACAGAGTTTGTGTTTCCTTCCTCCATATTTGTCTTCGTCTTACTGCGATGTCCAGCACTTCAGAAGCAATGCAATCGCAACAAGCCCAACGTCACGCCCAGCTTAAGTTGGACTCTCTTCAGTATAAGCTAGCGTCAGCAGCCTTACTTCAAGAATTCCGCATTGCCTTTACCATTGCTTGTAGTAGGCAGTCAGAGTCGTATAAGCACACAAAAGTTTACCTTGCCTGGTCAAAACACTAATTTAACTCGCAAGTTCCCAACATGACAATGGTTCTTGGAAAAAACATTTCTGTAAAGACTGTGAAGAAGTTGCCAGCAGTAACGTGCGAGTGAATAAAAGGATCCGTGACATCAAATACCGTATGCCTTGAAATTGAAACTGAGCACACAGGCTCGTCTTAAAAGCAAAGTTTATTTCCACCTTTAGAAACGGACAAAACGCGGCCCGAACGGACACACGTTGGCATGACCGCGCTTATAAACTCACACCTTTGTCATTGATTACCTGGCCTCATTATGTAAAACGCCGTTATAAAGTATAAAAGTATAACTGTAGGATGACGTGCATGATATATACGAAACATGAGTTCCAACTCTGGGAAATAGCTCATTTCTGCAAGGAAGTCATGAAGTCTGTGTAGTAGGGTTTTACGATGTGCTCATATTGCCAGCATTGTGCGTACGTTATTCTGTTTCGCTTATGTTTAAGTGTTTAAGGCTCGTAACTCTAAAGTGAAGAACTTGTCTCAAAGTTTTGGGGCGCGGTGCACAAACTTGGGCCCTTTATTCTTGCATGGTGTCTTTTCCGTCTCGGTCTCGGTACATGGTTTGTGAAAGAGTCTTCTGAATGCTTAGGAGAATGTTTCATGGTAATGGTAATAGAGGGAGGGGGAAGTGAATGGTGGCATTCTTTTAAGCAGGCGGCACTATGCGTTTCCCCTTCATTTAATGTCTTAGGGCGTGTTTACAGCTTAAACTCGGCAATAGAAACTCGGCGAAGTGCTGTTGATCTCTGTGCGTCTGCAATGTTTGTCGAGACATACAAGTCACGTCCAGCTTCAAAGGCTGGGGCTTCTTCAGTGCATATTTTCTATGGCTCCAAATATCGCGAGGCGACGTTCCAGTACAAGAGCTTCTAAAAGTATTAACTGCATTTAAAAATCGGCTTGTTCGTAGGTATTCGTTACTTTTGTGGTGTCCGCTTGAGTGTAGAATATCTTCAAAGGAAATAAATTACCGTTGCTTGACAAAAATTACACGCTCTTAGTTCTTGAGAAAATTTGGGTCAACATTACCAAATATATAAATACCACCTTTGGACTATTCTGTTCCGTACTGGCTGTGTTTCAGTACTTTGTAATCGTAAGCGGTCGTCTTGTGGTTTCCGTCAACTCACACCACAATATCAGCAAGATCTTATCAGAACGTCTCGGCAACAACTACTGCTCCGCGAGGAGCTCTCGCCTACATCCCGGAACGCGAAGTTGTACATGTGCGTGGGGCACCATCACCGACTCACCCGCGGTCCTACAATCTCGGACGTCACCGCGCACGTAGCAGCTACTCACACACACTATCGACACGCAGCGTGCCATAGGCGGAAGCACAGTGTAGAACTGCAGTTCTCGTCCAACCACTGGCAATAGCGGGCAAAGCGAAATCTCATCGAGATGCTGAAACTGCTTAAAGCTCGAATAAGGCCTGAATTTGGGCCAGTTGTAACACGAACATGAACCCAGAAACGCTTCTAACGACACATTTACTTCACGAAGACAGCGGACAAGTGAAAGTATGCAAATAAACGTCGGTGCACAGAAAGCTATGCGCAGATAATAAAAAAGGCGATAAAGCTGCTACAAAAATTGTACGACTCAGTGAAGAACGTAACTATACTTACACGTGCGATCTTATCATTTAGCACTTCGTCTTGATTCTACTTTTCGAAATGGACTACGCTATATGTGCGCATGTTCCGAATTTTGCTGGCCTCCAAGAATGGACGCTTGCCTTTCGTCGAGCGCACTCGCCACCATGGCTCACTCTAAGAAAAAAGAGAGTAAAAAGTGAGTCACGGAAACTTGACTCTCTTTTTTCTTACGAAGACCCATTTTCGCGTGGGTAGAGTCACAAAACAAGAGTCAACATTTGTGTATGGATCGTTTGACACTTAATAGCACGCGAAGAGTCGTCGTGGAAGATCGCGACTCCTCTGATATTCGAGATGATTCTGGCGAGAGAAACATTAAAATAAATCCAGCAGAAGAAATACCAGATAACGTCTTCTGTTTTAGGCAGGCCCTCGGGTTCCTGTCCTGGTTGTAATGCGGTGTATCATTCTTTCGTCCTTGTCATGTTCTGCAATTACATCGAGCTCTAAATATCGATTTTCCTGAACATGTTTGTTAATATCTCACATGCTTAAGCGATAGCTGGCTTCCTATGCTAAGGAAGACCCGGATTCGTCACACTGGATTCTGACCATAAGTATATCTAAAAAAAGCATTGGCTACTAAAGAGAGCACAGCAACGATAACAAGTTCAGTAGGCGCACTCAACAGTGTCGATTGTAAATGTAATTGCACTACGTAAAATTAAATTTTGAGGATTTAGGTTCCAAGATCAATATCTTGTTATGAGGCGCACGGTAATAGAAAACTGCCGATTTATTTTCAGCAGCTCGCGTTATTTAACGTGCACGGAATGCACAGTATACGCGCGTTTTCGCATTCTGCCACCATTGGAATGCGACTGCTGCGGTTGCTATTGGACCCGTGACCTCGAGCTCAGCACCGCAACACCAAAGCCACTGGGCTACCGCAGTGCATTGCGTTCCGCGACCAGAAACAAACATTAGCGTCCGCAACACTGCTTTGGAACTCCCTAGAAATATAAAAACAAAAATATAGCAGTTTAACCCCAATGCTGCATGAACCACTGCACGAACAACTGCACGAACCAAGGTTCGGAGTTTCATCACCTGAATAAACTGCAGTAAGCAATCGCTTACTCCGTAAATTAGCAAGCACGGGGTCACGCGCGCACGTGCAAACATGAACATATCTCACTCAACGGCCGCGAACACCCGCTGTCACAGCGTCGGCGTGATGAAGGGCGCGAACAGAGCAGACAGAACGCTTCTCCTGCCTCGTCCTTCAAAGCGTCTCCAAAACTTGAAATGGCACTATAAAAGCGCACTTACAACTCTCAATGCAACAGTTTTACATTGAGACAGAGTAATCGCCCAAAGGGGAGACATGTCTGGAGGAAACAACACACACAAGCCTCCTTTGTCCGTATCTCTATCTTGCGCAGTTACTCTGTCGTTATCTACCAACAAGCCCAAGTTCCTCATCAGCTACATTTACTAATGATCCGTTATTACAATTTCATTGAGATAACATTGAAAGTACAGAGGTACACTGAAAGACAGAGACTTGAACTGACGAAGAGCCGTAGAACAAGGATCGCTGGAGCCAATATTTGGACAAAGAGAAGGAGATTTTTCTTCTCAAAACGTTGGCTCCAATGAATTTTCTTGTTCTATCACTATTTACGGTTAAAAGAAAGCATTATTGCTCCTGCTGAAGTGTTATGCATTATGGCATAAAAATTAGCAGGGTGAAATATCAGGAATGTCAAAATTCTTGTACATTCCAGTGCTAGAGCGAAAGCCAGGAAAAGAAGAGGTAGAGAACCACATTGTTATTTTTCACTGCCCAGTTTGGCCAGCTTCATTCCGAGCTTGCACTTTGTTGCATTAACGACCACTGGAATTCGTTAATTGAATTACCTTGGTGATTTACTCATATTAAGCGATTTTGAACTTGTAAGAATGCAGCTTAAAATAATGCATGTAAAAAAATTTACAATGACATTTTAAGGTGGCAGGCTTGCAGTTGACTAGCAGATCAGTTGATTTTATGAGCTCAGGTTTCAACCGAGCTTCCATGCAAAAATCGGTTGCCTATTTTTTTTTCATTGTTTGGATTTTCATAAAGATAAGTACCATTTCTTTTTTGTCGGGCTTCTAGTTGTGTCGTAGGACCTAACTGTTTACCTTTATTTGTATTGGTAGCCATGTTACACAGACAGCTCTAATTTTATTGTAAATCGTGACATGGTAGGACTAAGAACATTTGTGCAAATTTGTTGCAGGTACACAGTGGCGGCTCCTACTCCTGCGTCCTACCACCACCCTGTCCTGACTACGTCCACTAGGTAGTTGGGAGCCTTTGGCGGCTTCTGCCCTGCATCCTGCCGCCATGTCCCGACTACGTCTACTAGGGAGTTGGCAGCCTTAGTGATGATGCCAGCAGGCTGACAGCCGACAGAAATATTCAGGTAAATACCTGTAATTAGGCGGCGTCTTTTTGAGTGAAATGGCTTGTAGTCACTCAGCAATGAAAGAAGTAACTTCGAAGCAGTTTAGACTCCCTGCTATCTGTGCAGGGATGCTCAAGTCCATGCTTTTTGTCTTAGCCGCCAAGAGGCTATGTGTATTAGACGAAATGCGATGCAAATTTTGAAACTACAAGAGACCACTTGTACAATTTTTTTCTTGCTTAACACAAAACCTACTTTGATAAAGCTTTACCAATTTAAAAACAATACAGTGTACTCTCGTACATGGTATTTGGCATAAATTTATTAGGGCTGCCTCAATGGTAAGTAGGCCGATAAACGTACACCAAAACTGACTTCTTTTCCAAGTTCATCCTCCTCTCTCTGCACTGCTGCATAATGTATCTGATACCATTCTTGCATACAGGACAAGTCCTAAACACATGGATTGCATAAATTTGCAGCTTTTGCTTTAGGTCACGTCTGTGGAAATAAAGTTAATAAGCCATTTTGTCCATGTTTAATGAGCCATAATTAACTGAGCAGTATCTAATAAGCAGCTAAGTTTTTGGTGTAAGGCCTCTCTTCATTGTCATTAAAAATTTGGCCCTCTTAATGATGGAACCAAATTTTTGGCTGTGCCATTTTATGATGCATACTTTGGTGCGTTACACAAAATTTGACATAATGTTTACGGCAGTAAAATTTTTTTTTGCTTTAAGTATTGCATGAAATTGAGATTTGTTTTATATTGAAGCGCCCTCAGTTTTCAAAAATAAATTCCATGTGGTCGTGTGCCAGGTTCGAATAGCTGGCATGGAATACCCTACTTACACAAATAGGGAGGGTCATGTAAAGTTAAGATACTATTATTGATGCACAAAAGACAAAATGAAGGATTCCGTCCTATAAGCAGCTATTCACATTCATTTACACTTTTGCACATTTATATATCTTGAGTCTGGTGACTTGTGTCTGTTTTCATCATCTGCTATGCACAGATGGTAAACTTCAGATTTGCCCTATGGTACAGAATATTTTGGTGCTTAAATATATGGATCTGTGTTTTTCAGGTTGCCTCGAAATTTTACCCAAGCCATGCCGCACACTCGGGCCAGGCCTCTTGCGAACGACGTATAACCAGGACCAACGCATCAGTGTTGAGCGAGTCCGGAGATCAAGGCAACCTGCTGTGCAACCAGCGTGCCACCTTTGGTGACCCCTCTACATGTTCTACCTATTTCACAGCTGTGCCTCACCAATAATCTATCCAAACAGCATCACCAGCTGTGATCACTTATCGAACCATGGATGAATGTTGGGGTGGAGTGATTTGAACAGACATTCTATTTGTCTCTTCTAATTCTTTGCAAATGTTTCTGTTATTATAATTCATATGTGTCTTTAGTACCTAGTTTTTAATAGTTCCTTTCCCTTAGAATTCTCACCATCAACACCTGCTATTATAATGTATACCTGCTTTTAAGCCCCGTTTCTCGTAGTTCTTTTGTACTTGTGGATGTAATTGATAGGTTCTTAATTCTTGTTCTACAGAAGGTAAAATGCGAACTTACGGCATTTTTTCTTCCTTTGATAATCTACAGCACTGCAATGTGTTCAAGAAATGTAACATAAGACGGGCTCTGGTGCAGGATAAATTTAAGAGCAATATAGAGTACTTATTTCAAGAGCCCATTATTTTTGAAAAACTCAACGATATAGGAGCACAAGAAAGAAAATATTGAACTAGAGAAACATGGGTTCCCCTCATAAGTCTGGTAATAATGTGACTTCCTTTCGCTGCAAAAATACTGGTACTCGCATACAAGGTTTGAGACACGAAAACTATGATACCCTTGGCATTTCTCAGTGCTTATTTGCCACACTGACGAATGTCAAAGGCAGCATAGGTTTCATGCACACATTGGTTGTGTTACACCTTTTGAGTATTGCATTTCTCAAACACACAGGTTTGCAGCAGTGCTTTAAATAGCAGATGTATTTCCTCATTTTCAGAATTTGTTAGTGCAAGAGTAACGCTACAGATTATGTAAAAATAATTTTACAGACTATATGTCCATGGATGCATGCTTCTTCTGATGACGTAGCAGTGCTATGTGGTCGGGGGATGAATGTCTATTTCAGATTTAAATATTGGCTTCCAGGCATAGGTTAGTCTCCTACACTGAGTATTCTAGGTCAGAGCCCAGTTACTAGAGGAAAGTGAATTAAACTAGGAATCATAAACATCAAAAGATCTTGTTCGGCACACTAATGTAACAATCAGCAAGGTTCTTTGTGCATTCAATTCCAGATTTGTGAGATATTTTGACTGGTTTCATTAATGCAAGAACAAATATTTGTTTATTCTCATGCTAGAGTTGGCTGCCCCCATTCGCATACAACCCCTTTACAGGCTAAAAATTCAGTGTATTAATAGGCTGTTTTTTGGTTTTGCGCCCTCAGTATTAAGGGATGCAAACCGTGACATACAGCAGAATGCCTAAATATGTCTAAGGAATGCAAGCAGGGCATGGGGCTTCTTAGGCAGATGCGTGCATGTGCTATTTATAAAACTCCCTATGGTATACCTCAAGGCATTTTGTAACCTTTTGGTAGAAACACTGACACCCACTTATTAAGGGGAAATGCTCCTCGAAACAACTTTTTTTAATTGTACCAGAGATTTGAATGTACTGCCATTCATAGGGAGTTTTATGTAGATTTGAATTGTCATTGGTTTTTGTGTAGCTGGTGTTCTTTAGTTATGTCCTACATAGTGGCAATATATATTTATGGGCACTTTCTTGTGTATAAAAGTTTCGCAAATAGTTTCATGCTGTATCTTATTTAGCTAGTTGTATAGCGCAAAGTGGCGATACCTATCCAAACAGCTTGTACAGTTACTGGAACTATGCAAAAAATGTTAGGCCACTTTAAATAAGTTTTACAGATTGCAATTTCAATTAGATATCGGTATTCTGCATATCTTGAAGAGTATGTATGCCAAATTTCATTTGTATTGGACAATTATAAGTGCACAAGGTCATTCTCATGCTATTGTGAGAAGAAATTATTGAAGTATTCTCAATAATTCTTTTTTCAGAGTACATGAGAGGTATGCAAGATAAGTAGGCAGGCCTGCCTGCCTACTAATCTTGCATACTTTTAGTAACTTTACATGCAGTTTGAATAGATATCGGCACCTTGCAGTCTACAGGGAGCTGAGTTAGCTGCAGCACACTGCTTTTTGTGAAAATTTAATACACAAGAAAGTGTCCGCAAATATCACTATGTATTTTGCCGTTGTGTATTACATAACTCAAGAAGCAGCTAAACAAAAACTAATGGAATATATGAAATCTGCATGAAGAACTGCACAATTGACTCTCTTTTCAAACCTCTAGTACAAATAATAAAAATATTTCGAGTAATGTTCAATCAGCAAAACATTCCCCTTGCTACAGTGACCTACAACATAGCGACGCAAAGTTTAAGGCAAGTCCTCTTGTCGAAGCGAATCTGGGCTGTCTTACAAAGGGCTTCTGTTAAAGACGGTGAATTTTCTTTCATTTGCCAGAAGTGCAATACTAAAATGTTTGTGAATGTGCAATTGGTATTGGCACACTAACAGAAAAAAAGACAGTTCTGTGAAATGTAGAGTTGATTATAACTTTGTTCGACATTTAAATTTTGACTCGATAGATTTATTTTGTGTTTGTACTGAGTGTTTCAGCGCTGACTGCCACTAATTATTGAACATACTGGCTTCATGACAGTGCGACAATGTTCACTAACAGAAATTTATAGCAGTGGCAGGCATTAGAATTACAGTACTCAATAACTCTACTTTGTAAGAACTCAGACTAGCACCAGTTCTGAGATACACATACCCAAAAAAGTAATGATCAAATAGATTTCTCTGCTACGCAAAATTGTCCCACAAGGCTTACAGAAGGCTTTTTGGCAAAGTAATATCTGAAAGAGCAAAGCATGTTCCACCAAGTATGGTGACAGATATTTCAGAGCTGCCAGTCTGAGGACTCCTACAAACTAACAATACCTTCAGCACTGACTAGCTTCAATAATGGGATGTCAGAATTTTGCTGAAATTAATGAAACTTCAATTATTGTGATCTTGTTTAAGAAGACATTTCAAATTAACATGCAGTTCTAATCTCTGTCACTTTTGTAAATATTTCCTAATTATTTTTTCAGGCTACAATTTTTGGTAATAATAATATTCATTGCATAACGAGCTAGTACATGGTATTTAATAAAAAAGGTACTGGTCATTGTAGATTTTCTGTCTTCAGCATTTGTTCTGTTCCACAGCTGTCTCTTGAAATCTGAAATGATGTACCCATCTCTTTGTTAGCGATAAACAGGGAAATCTGTCAGTATGTTTTGTTTAAAATGGAGCTGATCAACCCAATAGTTAGGCTATTTGCTAATTATAAATTACAACGATAATAGTACAGGACCATGAAAACAGACTGATTCTGAATAACAGCTGTGCCCAGCTACATCCACGCAGCTGTGCCACACTATGTGCATGTGTTCAGAAGAGCCAAATGCCCCAGAGAGAAAGCAACACTAACTTATTGTTCGTCATCTTGTACAAGCAGATTATGCGCCAGATGTAATTTATGCTCAGTAAATACATAAATCAGTCATGTCAGGTGTCTCACTTTATGTTGTAAGTTCGAACTTCTTGTAATCTTGCTTGGTTTTATTTTGTTTCCTTTGTGAGCATGAGTGACTTAGTTGCCTTGGCACATATTGTCAGAACTGTTTCTTCATCACTGCGAATCACAAAATTTCAATTACACATAAAATTCCCAGTTTCTGATATGGTAGACTTCGAGCTTAATTCTCTTATCTTTTATCTTATCCACCAAGTAGTTTTATCATTCATTGAAACATATCCATGCAATGCACAGTGAGAACCCAAATTATAAATATCTGTTCTTGCTTTCTACCCTGCTTTACAACATAATGAAGATACAAAGCAAAACTATAAGTTTGCAATTGTCCCCCATAACCAGAGTTTCGCTTAGAAATTGAAAAACGATATTGACATCCTGCTATGGTCTGAGAGTTGCTTTGGGCACCAAGTGAACTGCGTAGCACCTGTGCTAGACTACACAACAAAGCAGAAAATCACACCAGATTGGAATGGCAGTGGTAAGTTAAGAACAGATGTTTTATTTCACGCACCATTAATGTGGCTTATCATCTGCTCCTGTTTTGTTTTGTGGGAATGCATACATTGGGAAGACAATTTTTTGCACCAATCTTACCTTAGCGGGACACCAGAGAAAGGTAGAAATCAAGAACAGGTATTCACACTTTGTTGCCCACAGTGTACTATCTTGATGGGTTTCACTCTACAAGAGACTACTGTGGTAGATAATCATAAAGACAAAGACAAAAGAACTAAAAGAGGTATGTGTCAGTCATCCTTCCATGACCTCCAGTGTTTATAGAAACACTTCTTTCTGTATATGTGCCAAGCCGTAGGGAGGCCTTACGTAACTCAGTCATGCTTTCCAAGTTAAAAATCGGAATAAGGATAATCACAAGAACATCGTATGAGTGATTTGTAAATGTGGCACCTAATGTAACTTATTTACATATTTGCTGAGGGTAGATTACAGCCAGTGCATAATCTGCTCTTACAGGATAACTTGTGATGAGTAAAAGAAGCCTTCCTCAGATCTTCCTCTTTGTTTCTCTTGGATCTTGGTGCACCATGTTTATTGTTACAGTTGCGTGCATGAAGCTGGGTATAGTTTGTTTATGTGTTCAGCTTCCTCCCTTGTCCTCATTATTCATGTGCTATCTTTGCCGTAACAAAATACAGCTACCTGTGCTACATATTTTGTCAGCGTGTTTGCATTATGGCAAGTTTTGTATTAGTGGTTATTGCAGTCTGTGAAATTGTCTGTGTCAGCTATTATACTTCGTCTTGAAAAAGTATGTTTGTCAACATAAATAAACAATTAGTATAAATGTTGTTGTATTTATTTTTGTAACATCTGTTGTGAAGCTTTTATACACTGTTGCATGTTGTATGACAGAATAAAATTGATGCACAACTTTTTAATGTGGTATTTTTCAGATCAATTTTCAACTGACGCTAACACGCACAAGTTGTGGGGGAAAAGTGCCAACAAGAGTACCATAAGGTAAGACAGCTGTTTTTACTGTTAGATTGGATTATCAATTGCCAACCAGTTGTTTTCAGCAAGCATAGTATAACGCATAGATTATGTAAACTAAGTTGGAATATTGTTTTTATTGCACTTGATTATCTGGGTCTCCTTTGTAGATAAGTGCAGCCTTTTTTATTTGTTATGTGTAGCTTACTTGCTTAAAATGTTAAATCGTAAGTTCTAAATAAAAACACGTCTCGGAGAACAGTGAAATATGTTTAACTTATAAATGTTTTGACATTAGAGACTTGTGCAGTGCTGAATTGAACTTCTACATGAGCTACATAATATTTTGGGGTCTCATTATGGTTCTGAGTTGCATTGCAGTGTCATGCATATGCACCTGCAGGCTACATATTGGAGGTTTATTCAAGACTGTTTTGCTTGCTTGGCTATTGATTCCAGCTTAATAGTAATGAGAACTGTCTTGCTTTCATGCTGATTCTGTGCTGACTAATACATTTGAATTTTCCAGAAGACAACAAAGGGTGATGAAATGTTAACTTTTTTTGCTAACCTGCCATGTCCTTTTTGGCAAGTTTGCTATGGGTTCTTTCTCATATGTTGTCTTTTTACGGTAGTCATCTTGAGAAGTAGCCATAGTCGTGTGTACTTACAGTAAAAGTTGGTGACACATTTTGAAAAGCGGCTCGACACTGCCATCCGAGAGTCAAACGACTTACATGGATTAGTTATTTTACTCTATTTGAAAGAGTCCTGCACCACGCACTAAGGGTAACTTGACACACTGCTGGAGCCATGAGACTCGTCAAGAATAGTTACCTGAATCCTTCAGCAGTGGTCATGTGACCCTTTATTTTGAGTCGTCTGACTTAGGCAGAATAGTTAACGGACTCCCTCAGCACTAGTCGTGTAACCCTTTTCAGGGGGTTAGGAGACTACTACAAGAGAGTGTGCATGACTATTGTGTGTGGAGTCACGTAACCACCTTGTATCGAGCACAGATAGTCTCGGAACTCTCTGCCGAAAGAGAGTTTGGGTGTCTCCCACAAAGTGTGTCGCATACGTGGCGAGTCCAGACTCTCCGAAAAGAGTAAGAGATACTCTTTTTTTTTCTTAGTGTGCTGTTAGGGCTACTCGAACTGTTTAAACTGCCCCTGGTCGCTCCTCTGAGCCGCTCCTCTTACCTTTATCTCGACGTGACGTTGCGGCTCTTGTGTCTGCTGTAGTGTGGCGTTCTTAGCGCTCCCAATCGAGTGGAGCGTAACGGCAGTGTGGATATCTCCACGCTATATTTGGCGGAAGCGTTTCTTTCCCATACCCCGTGGCTTCCACACTGGCGTGATCGTACGTGCTTGCTGCGCATTCTGCTCGAGGTTGCTTTCACTAATCACTATTTAACAAACGTACAACAGGTTGCACAAAGTGACGGCACGCGAGCACGCGTCGGTTCACTTTAGGCAACAGAAGGGGGAATGAGGACGTGCAAACAATACTCAGTTTACCGCTGTCAGTCGTGTGCGTCTCGTCGCACAGCGAGTGGCTTATGAAAGCGTGCGCGTTCCAGTTCCTCGCATTCTTACCTCGTGGCTGCTAGAGCTTCGTGGCGCCATGTTAGACTGCACCGCATTATGATAGGCCCACATTCCCCGCACCTTTCCTCCACAATACACTGTGTGGAACATTGTACCGCATTCGGTACCAATCGAGGTCTCAACCGGACATGTTGCAACGTTTCTTCGCAGGAGTACAAAATCAAACTTAGTCAAGTCATCGCCGTCGTCGTCTGGCTGCTGTCAGATCCCAACTCACTGACACAATTCTTCTCCTCACACAAACACGTTGGTTCATGTTTTATAACACCAAACAATGCTGGATAGCCAGTTTCCGGCAAAATGATTTGCATAACATAGATTCCCGCAATTCGTATGATATGCATAACTTTTCTGAGCTACATTTCTTATACCTAGAATATGCTTACCTCTTAAGATATCAAGACTGCCGCTGTTTAGTGCACTCACTTTCAGCGGATGATGCTTTCCTGAACAAAAACAGAAAAGAAAGAAAAGAACTACCTGTCGACCTCTAAGTCACCAGCGTACTGCTCCTAGGAAAGCAGGTGCTGGATGCCATAACGAAAAAAGTCAGTTACCATGCCTTTTATTGGGGTCTTCTGTGTTCAATGTTCTTGTGCATCACAGTTAACTGCTATCTACGAGTGCGTCTTCTACAGCATTTCCTTATCCAGCCACCTCTACTATCGTGAGTATTGATACCTGTGCGATAGACGTAGATGTAGGCTCGCTTCCTCTTTCGACGCGATAGCGTTAAGGGCCCTGTGCCGCAGGAAATCCGACGTCGGCGTCCCGCATCCAACGTCAGTCCTCTTGAAGCGAAAAATCATTGCCAACCACGCATACCCAGCCACGCAGGTCCTCCGTCTAACGCAAAGACGTTATTGAAGTAACTGAATTTCTCAAGGTAAAATGCGCGAGAAAAATCGTAAAGTACCACTTACACACAACTTAAAGACATGATAGCGTCGGGCTGTAATTTGAATATACGATAAAACATAATTCTGTTACGCGGAAATTCACACACAAACCCCCTTTTTTTTCAGCGTTTCTACCATACATAGAGCGGCGCGCCCGCTTCCTTGCAACACCATCTTGATGGCGCTCTCCTCCGCGCATCCGCGGCCCCCGCAAGAGGTCGCGTTTCTGCCAGGATGCTGGCCTTCGTGCACAGCGTTAGCGGCCAGCGTTTCCCAGTAAACATTACCCTTACATAAGCTGCACTTGCCAGGAAGCGTGAGAAGCAGTCAGGGATCTTTGAATGCTATCGCTTTCCACTCTTAAAGGCGAAGCTTAAGCGTCCTCCAATTTCTTTTTTCAATGTCTATTCATACGCATCCTCCAATCCCATAAACACCCCGCTTAGACCTGCCGCCACAACGAAGGCATTATGCGGTCCCATCGAGCCCCATCGAGCCCATCGAGCCCCATCGAGCCCATCGAGCCCCATCGTTTCTTCTCTATTTTATAATGTGTCATGTTTTTCGTATGATATTGCAATATTATCCCAAAGGTCGAGTTTTGCGCCTCTCTTTCTCCCATAGCTTAAAGTGACCGTTAAGTGCTTGTGAAATGCTTGTGAAAGCTATTTTCTGCAGTTTATAGCGACACGGCTCTGAAATTGCAGCAGTAGCTTACCGTGACGACATCCGTTTTGACAGCGCCTACACAGATCAAGTTCATCGTTAATTGCCAGTTGAAGTTGCGACTACATTCTGCAAGAATCAGACTCAAGGTAACATGTTTCGAGAATGTTCGTGCACCACAACGGTTCAACTACGAGAAGTTACATTGAAACCTGTGACGTCACACAGACGCACAGTGATGCTTTGGCGGAGCACGAGGTGGCGGGATAGAATCCCGGCCACGGCGGCCGCATTTCGATGGGGGCGAAATGCGAAAACACCCGTGTACTTAGATTTAGGTGCACGTTAAAGAACCCCAGGTGGTCGAAATTTCCGGAGTCTCCCACTACGGCGTGCCTCATAATCAGAAAGTGGTTTTGGCACGTAAAACCCCGATCCCGTGACCTCGTGCTCAGCAGCCAAACACCATAGCCACTGAGCAACCACGGCGGGTAAGGGAGGTGCATAATGAACACTTTTCTTCAGGCAGTAGGACTTTTTCTTCGCTTATGAAAATTATTTCGCCGGATTGTCCTGAAGTCATGCTCCTGAATTAAAATTTCCTCGGGCAAGATAACCAACTAGGAAAAAGAGAACTTGACAAATATTCCTAATATTCATGTTAGTAAATCTCCAGCTCTAATTTTCACATCACGGCAGCTCAAATAAAACGGAGCTTGTAGCGCATCCGACAGATTCGCCAGTTCGTCTTCAAACTCGGGTGTTATCTCACCTTGAGTTAACATCTAGAGGGATATAAAACTTTTTACTTGGTCTCGGCAGGACGGCGAACGTCGTTCCGTAAAGCCGCTTCGCAGCACAAAGCATCAAATCTCACGCTGCAAGCATTCAGCGCACGCAACGTCCGACTGCAACACTGCATCGGCCAGTACGTGAGATCTCAATTGTGCTGCTCAGTCACACATCATTAGCAAAATTTCATTTCCTCTGTCCTCCTATAGCATCTCGTCGAGCCAACGAGAAGTCT